>NC_133775.1:53095445-53395445 GCF_003597395.2 Chelonoidis abingdonii | reverse complement strand
TATTGGTCATGGTTCCCAGCCAATGGGAGCTGTGGACCCGGCACTAGGGAGGGGCAACCCATGGAGCCTCCTTGCACCTAGGGGCCACCAGGATCTGGCGGCCACTTCCAGCATCCATGTGGAACCAAGGCATGTAGGAAGCTTGCCTTAGCCCCGGACCCTTTCTGTGCCACTGACCAGGGCCGCTCAGAGGATTCAGAAGGCCTGGGCAAAGCAATATTGGGGGCCCCTTCCATAAAAAAAGTTGCAATACTATAGAATATTGTATTCTCGTGGGGGCCCTCATGGGGCCCAGGGAAAATTGCCCCACTTGCCTCCCTCCCTCCCCCATGGTGGTCCTGGGAGCAGAGGACTTTGCAGTAGCAGTCCAGCTCAGGACTATCACTTTTTTGTTACTTTTCCATACTTTTTGTTTTTGCCTAAGAGAAGAATAAAAGAGCCTCCCTTGAATGCTAAAATGGAGTTGGGTGTGGTTGATTGTGTTGTCCCCAAGCTGGTGGACAGACCCACCAAACTACATGGCGTTTGCTGGCAGCTGTGCAGGAAGTCTCAGGAGAGATGTAAAGAGAATGAATGACCCCTCATTTGGAGAAGTGGTCATTTTGGAGCAGGGTGAAGTTATACTGGTAGGGCAGAGAGTGAGGAAGCTTGCTCTGTCATACCCAAGTTGTCCTGCATTTAGCTATAAAACAGGTGCATCAGATATTGCTCTCATTGTGGAAGAGAGTTTGGTTTTTGGTGGGGAAGGATTCACCTGTTCATTCTGTAGGAATCCTCCATTTTTAAGGGTAGCAGCCATTCCTGTTGGCCACTGCATTAATAGAATTATCAGCAGTTTCGATACCATTGGTCTCAAGCTTCTACTGACTTTCCTGCAGGATTTTGGAGGAGTGATGGGATAGAGGTGAAATGGTTTAATTTAAGGCTGTCAAGTGATTAAAAAAATTAATCATGTGATTAATTGTGCTGCTAAACAATAATAGAATACAATTTATTTAAATATTTTTGGATTTTTTCTCCATTTTCAAATATATTGATTTCAGTTACAACACAGAATACAAAGTGTACAGTACACACTTTATTTATTACAAATATTTGCACTGTAAACAACAAAAGAAATAGTTTTTTCAATTCACCTAATACAAATATTGTAGTGCAATCTTTTTCATGAAAGTTGAGCATACAAAAGTAGAATTATGCGCAAAAAAAACCTCTGCATTCAAAAATAAAACAATGTAGAACTTTAGAGCCTACAAGTCCACTCAGTCCTACTTCTTATTCAGCCAATCGCCTAGACAAACAAGTTTGTTTACATTTGCAGCAGATAATGCTGCCTGCTTCTTGTTTACAATGTCACCTAAAGTGAGAACAGGTGTTGTAGTTGGTGTTGCAAGATATTGACCTGCCAGATGTGCTAAATCTTCATATGTCCCTTGATGCTTCAACCAACATTCCAGAGGTTGTGTGTTCATGCTGATGATGGGTTCTGCGTGGTAACGATCCAAAGCCGTGCGGACCAAAACATGTTCATTTTCATCATCTGAGTCAGATGTCACCAGCAAAAGGTTGATTTTCTTTTTTGGTGGTTTGGGTTCCGTAGTTTCTGCATCACAGTCTTGCTCTTTTAAGATTTCTGAAAGCATGCTCCACACCTCTTCCCTCTCAGACTTTGGAAGGCACTTCAGATTCTTAAATCTTGGGTAGGGGGTTGTAGCTATCTTAAAAAATTCACATTGGTATCTTTGCATTTTGTCAAATTTGCAGTGAAAGTGTTCTTAAAATGAACATGTGCTGGGTCATCATTCGAGACTGCTATAACATGAAATATATGGCAGAATGCAGGTAAAACAGCAGGGGACATGCAATTCTCCCCCAAGGATTTCAGTCACATTTAATTAATGCCTTATTTTTTTAACGAACATCATCAGCATGGAAGTATGTCCTCTGGAACAATGGCTGAAGCATGAAGAGACATATGAATCTTTAGCACATGTAGCATGTAAATATCTTGCAACACCAGCTACAAAATTGCCATGCAAATGCCTGTTCTTAATTACAATATCACCTAAAGTGAGAAGTGGGCAGCATTATCTTCTGCAAAAGTAAACAAACCTGTTCCTCTGCTTGTGCAGGGAAAGCCCCTGGAGGAGTGGGCCAGTTTGTTTACCTGCTGCGTCCACAGGTTTGGCTGATCGTAGCTCCCAGTGGCTGCAGTTTGCTGCTCCAGGCCAACGGGAGCTGCTGGAAGTGGAGTCCAGTATGTCCTTCAGCCCACGCCACTTCCAGCAGCTCCCATTGGCCTGGAGCAGCGAACTGCTGAACCTGAGGACACAACAGGTAAACAAACCAGCCCAGCGCTCCAGGGGCTTTCCCTGCATAAGCAGCAGAACAAGTTTGGGAACCACTGATCTAAGTGATTAGCTGAACAAGAAGTAGGACTGAGTGGACTTGTAGGCTCTAAAGTTTCACATTATTTTATTTTTGAATGCAGGGCTTTTTTGTATATACTTCTACATTTGTATGTTCAACTTTCATGAAAAAGAGATTGCACTACAGTACTTGTATTAGGTGAATTGAAAAATGATTTCTTTTGTTTATGATTTTACAGTGCAAATATTTGTAATAAAAATGAATATAAAGTGAGCACTGTACACTTTGTATTCTGTGTTGTAATTGAAATCAATGTGTTTGAAAATGTAGAAAACATCCAAAAATTTTATAAATTTCACTTGGTATTTTATTGCTTAATTTTGAGTTAATCGCATGAGTTAGTTAACTGTGATCAATCAAAAGCCCTAGTTTAATTCTTTTCTCTCTGTGACTCCAAAGGAGGGCTATTTACTGTTTAGCCCTAAAACTGCTTTAACACATGATCCCTTCCCCAATTCTGCTCAGTGTATTCAAATTCAATGCTGTGGCAGAGGAGAGAAGCTTCCCCCCAGCACGCAAGCATAGAGTATTACTAAGACAGGGTCACAATGAGTTTGAGTGGGGAAGAGGGAATTGTACTATGAAGAAAATTGTTAGCGGATTAGGGAACATTTCCTGATTTATGCTGTATTATCTGACAGCAATTAAGAAATATCATTATTTGCATGTAAGAACTACTCTTGTAAGGAAGGTTTTCAGGATCTACTATCACATTGGTACATGATCCCTAAATGTCTGAATCCTTTAGTCCAAAGACATTCAGATTTTAGCGTAGGAATTCATTTAAAGAATTTCAGATGCACAGTCTTGTATCCTGCAAGCCTGTACCCTGGAAGATGACTAGCCATTGAGGACTCTACCTAAGCTTATACATTATCTGGGCTTCTTCTGTCCGGCAGTATTAGTGTTGCTGTAGATTTTGTTCTTCCAGAGTTTCATAGTCACCAAGGACAGTGATTTCAAAGTTGAGTTGCCTTGAGGCTTTTTTGATAAAGGATTGAACTTAAAAGCCTGTATAACCAGATATGTACTAGCCAAGATTCTGCCTGCACATGTAAGTGTGGGGGTGTAAGAGCCCCCATGCAACCCCTGTCTCTACATGTGGGCTACCTCCATTGCTCGTTTGTGCACAGAGTGCACCGTAAGTTCTGCAGGTTACTTTTATTCCTCTTGCCCATGCAGGTTAGGGGGCAAGAGGGAGAAGGATGGCAATGGGTAGAACCATGACTCCACCTGATAATGTACCTCCAGCAGAGCTGGCCTGGTCTGGAAGGGGGAAGTAAATGGCTTTTGGATGGAGCAATAGCAGATTACTTCGGCCCATCTCTGCAACAAGTGGGTTGCAGTAGGGCGTGCCTTTGCTCCTGTCTTCTTGCCACAAAGAGCTGCACAGACTCCAATGACTGCACATTCACAGGGCCACGTATTTGAGTTCCATACACTGACACCATTATGATCCCTGTGCACCAGTCTATTTACTATATCACTTATGCTTCAGGCCCTCTCCTCAGGACCTGAGAGGTGCAGAGGTCACCTACCTGTGAGGCCTTTTTAAGATTGGGCTCAGCTAGTCCTGAGCCTCTCCCTGCATTTCTTTCTTGTGCTCCTTTTTCTATACTTGCAGTTAACAGGCTTATTGGCTCCTTAGCTCTCCTTCATCCAGGGTGATCTAATAATTAGTCTGTCCTTCCCTCAACTAATTGGATTTACAATGCCCAGCGTGTTGGTTCAGCTGTTGGTTCTCAGCACTCTGGAACCAGGGAACCAGTCATAACTCTGGGAACCAATTTCTTCTCTGATCTGCTACAGAGGTCATGAAGCTGGGGCTAGGAGCAATCTCTCAATCCAGATGTCTCTTCTAGCAGAGTTCTTGAGTACTAGGGGGTGGCACGCTTAATAGCTTGTGTAGGCTGAGCTCATAGCACACGTCAGAGACTCCTTGCATCCTTCCATTCCACTTCACAAGATCTCTGAGTGCCACCCTCCAATTCCCTTTATTTCAGGGACTCCCCCACCTTCCCTGCCAAGGGTCCAATGTGCCTCCCATACCTTCTTCTGTCCATACCAGGATCTTCTATTCTCCCCTCATGTCAGCAGCTCTGTATGCCCCTCTTCCCATTGGCAGCGTTCTTCAATTTTCCTCCTTCAGGGTTCTTTGTGCCTACCTTCTTCCATTATTTGTCTGGGGGCTAAATCAGGGTGTAAAATGTAGTGGGAAGATGAGCAGGGGTGTTGTTATGCTGGGAGGTGTTATGGGTGCTATCGATCAGTTGCTCAATCCATGCGCAGTTGCAGAGGTGCTTGAGGCTGTACTAAACAAATGGCAGGGGTCCCATGTGTCCCTCAGTGCCTCCTTTTGTTTGTCTGATTTCCTCCCCCGCCCTCCAAAAAAATGGGAGTCTAGCCATTGATGATTGGAACATTTTCTGAAATCTTGGCGTTGATCAGATGTGGCATTTAAAAGTTATGTTACAGACACACTGTCAAGTTCAGTGTTAGGCATTTGCAAGCCTGGCCAATTATATAGTTGATAAATTTATTACCTATGTTGATCCCCCTGAAAAATTAATGTGGTACAGCTTTTTGTTTTTATTGCTTCAGCATCTATAATTTATGCTATGAAGTATTCTAGGATATTGCAGAGGACTGAGTTACCAGGATAAGAACAAGAACTTCCCTAAATTTAGAAAAACCCTTTCTTTTGTGCCTGAACTTGCTACTTCTGTCAGCAATGAACTAGTTGAAACTGACTGAGATCAACTGTTAACATCCAAGCAAAACATTTCCCTTAATACACTGTGTTGCTAACTATCAGCCTCTTTTTGCATGTGTGTGCTAAGCTTGGATTTGATCAAACAATTCCACAAACTAGAACAATTCACAAACATGAGCAAACATCTTTTCTATAATAACAATATGCAGTGAGGCAAACTTCCTTTTCACTAGAGAATTGATTTTGATGCTACATCACCTAAGAAATGCACACTATTTGCTTATAAACAAGCACACCTTCCTTTAGTACTGTGATCTCTTTAAAAGCTCCCTCTTTCCTTTCTCTCCCCCAAATGTAAATTATAAAACAAATCTTCCCCCATTACCAGTTACATTTTTTACATGTTTTATAAAGATATATCTTCAAAATGGCAGAGTTTTAGCCTTGTGGCAAAAGAATATTTTTCTGTTACTCTTGGAGATGCAGGTTTTCCACGAACAGTGATTAGAAAAAGATTGAATACAAATTCTTTGGTTCCTGGCCCCTGTTCCCTCTAATTTTTCTCACACATGTGCAGAATGAATTTTATGTGCACCAATATGGAGGTGATGTGTAACACATCACCTCCATGCACATACATTACCATAATTCCTCCACCTCTTCCCCCAGAGTCTGCCACGTTCCTGCTCCTCGCCCGTGCCTGGAGCATGCTGTTTGGTGCTGACTGGATCGGAAACTCTGGGAGGCAGAGGAGTGGGGATGCGGTGCGCTGGCTCATGGGTTGAGGGAAACAGGTGGGGCTGGGGGAGCTTGGCTGACAGTGGGTGCAGAACACCGATTAATTTTTCCCCATGGGTGCTCCAGCCCTGGAACACCCATGGAGTCGGTGCCTATGGTTAGTCCATTCTGAAATCTGATCCTCTTTCTCCAGTTCCAGTCTTTATGCCAGGAACCATTCCTTGCTTTTATCTTTGCTTTCCATTGCAGTAGTAAAATGCAATAGGCCAGGGGTTCTCACACTTCATTGCACCGTGACCCCCTTCTGATAACAAAAATTACTACAGGATCCCAGGAGGGGGGATTGAAGCCTGAGCCTGCCGAAGCCCCATCACTCTGTGGGGAGGGGGTTGGGAGATGAAGGGGGCTGCAAAACCAAAGCCTAAGGGCTTCAGCCTGAGGCAAGGGGCCTGTAACCTGAGCCCTGCCACGGAGAGCTGAAGCCCTCAGGCTTGGGCTTTGGCACTGGACCCCAGAAAGTTTAAGCCAGTCCTAACAACCATTAAAATGGGGGTTATGATCCACTTGGGGTCCTGACCCACAGTTTGAGAACCACTGCAATAGACCCTTGCTATAATGCCCTTTGCAATAGTGACCCTATAGTGAATGCGGTCCCTGGATCCCACCTCCAGCCCCATCTGATGTGGTGGGATAGCTGAGAGATCATCTGGCCCCACTGTTGCGGCTGGGGCAGAGGCCTCCTTTGCAGAGGAACGCTGTCTGCGGCGGCCCCGGGATGAGGAGGAGCACTCTACCCCAGCCATGGCCTGGGGCTGGAGGATCTATCCCCTGCCTCTGCTATAACAAACACCTGGCTATACTGAACCAAATGGCTTGGATCCTCAGGGGTTTGTTATAGCGAGGGTATACTGGAATGTTAAACTGTATTATACTGCTCAGGTACTAGGTGGCACGGTATGTAAAATACCTAATTGAAAATAATCTCAGCCATACTTGGCAGAACTTTAAAGGGCCTTATGATGAACACATCTGGTGTGTAACTTGCTGAGAAGGAAGCTCTGTAGTCAATCCATATCTGGTACAGGAACATGACATGGTGTGAGAAGTAAACTACGAACAAAAGCAGTAAGCGCAAAACCACAAAGGCTGCAGACAGAAGGAACAAAGCAACAAAGGCTGTAAAATCTCATCACTACAGTACTCTTCAATGCTCCAGAGAACTTCAGCTTTGATGCACCTTCAGAATGGACAGACTGGAAGCAGCATTTTGCAAAATTTTGCATTGCAAGCAAGCGCCACAAAGAAACAGGAAAATACAGATATCTTCTTTAATTTATGCTGTAGGGAAGCAAAGAGAGCATATCTTTAAATACTCTGCCTTTACTGAAAGTCACAAAGACAACTATGAAAGGGTTCTGGCTATATTTGATGCATACTTTATACTCATAGAAATGTGGTTTATGAAAGTGCATGTTGTCACCAGAGAATTCAAGAACCAGGGGAAAATACTGACTGTTTTGTAAGAGCTCTGCATGCATTGGCTGAGAACAGCATTTTTTGGGGGGGAATGCAAAACCTGAAAATATCAGAAAGAGGCTCATTATTGAGTTAACAGGTAAAAACATCTCTCAGCTACAGGATAATGCACATAATTAGTGTGTGTTAGCTAGCCCACTGTAAAAGAGTAGTGGAGACAAGGAATGTGAGTTTTACAGTGAGGTCAACTAGGTGAGATCAACCAAGGATGGGAGGGAGTGCTGACCTCGTCTCACCAAATGACCTGTCTCCACTTAGGATTTGACAGCGAGGTAACTATCGTGTTGTTTCACTTGTGTGAGAGGGAAACCCAACAAAAAACAATCAACTGATACCACCTTTAGGTTAGTGATGACAAAGCTGCAGGCTCGGGTACATTGTGGTAGGGGCTATGAAAGCTAGAGCAACAGCAGTTGTTGGTCGCTATCCCAATAAAACAAGGAAAAGTGAGCGAGATGGCTTGCCTGCCTCAGTTTGGAGGCATACTGGGCAGAAAGAACCCCCTTGGCCATGATTAAAAATGTCAGGGGACTGAGGAAGAGCACCCAAAGCCCTTGTCCCTCCCAGGGATCTGAACCTGTCTGGGAACAGATGGAGAAAATATAGGATAAACTGTTCGGGGGTAGAGCTCACTGGAAAATGGATTTTTGAACCCTTGAGAATTGTTGAGGTCTTTATAAAAATAAAAGGGATGAAAGCCAATAGTTCAAAAGTTTTTGTGCAATGAAATTCTGAAAAAAATGTCTTTGTGGGTCAATGAAAGTGGTTCCATTCTGAAAGTCCCTTCCCACCCCCCAACTCCCAGAGAAGGTGCATTTTTGACCCTCCATCCACTCCCAATGGGAATCTGAGTTCTGCCCAGGGCTGCCCATGGACCCCCATTGAAGTCAGTGGGTGCTGTGTGATTTGGTGGACAGACCTCAATATCGATGGCAAAAAAAATAATAAAATTATTAACTTTTTAAAAAATACTAAATCATTACAAACCTTTTTCCTCTTTACTGAATATTAATATATAGCTACAAGGAAGCTATAGCCAGGATCCCTGAAAATACAATACATATATTTAGCTAGTTATAATACAAAATATTAAAGCTAATCGAAGAAATTCCAGGAGGTTTCTGTTTCTATCTTCCAAGGACAAGCAAATATCAAGATGATAACCTCCTTGGCCATAAAACCATGTAAAACATTCATGTTTTGGGAAGTCAAGTATCAGAGGGGTAGCCATGTTAGTCTGGATCTGTAAAAGCAGCAGAGTCCTGTGGCACCTTATAGACTTACAGATGGATTGGAGCACAAGCTTTTGTGGGTGAATACCCACTTCATCAGATGCATCAGTACATAAGCAAACCTTCACCCAAATCAGAAACACAAGAATGTTATCATTCCAAAAATTGTCATGTAGAATCAACACCTTAAGCTAGATGCTTTCTAAGAGCTATTTAATTTTAAGACTATTTTGAGAGCTAAAAACTGATATAGAAAACAGGACCATTTGGGGCTTTTGAAAACAGAATTTCATTTTCTGTTGAACTTTGATAAAAATTAAAGGAATATCCCAGAGAATGGACTGAATAAAAAGAAAAAGTTAACCACTAATTTTAAAAACGCTAACTGGGATTTTTCCATCAAGGAAGAACAAAGGCAATTAAAATGTTGCATGTTCATTAAACAGGCTACATATTCAAAAGCAGAAGGTGTCACCTAAGCCAGCCTCCAATGGAGCCAACAAATAGATGCCAGCAACTAACCCAAATATAAAAAAGTCTGAAGGAGGTTTATTTATCATTTGCATTCTGTCATTTATGTTGTGGTATTTGATGTTGTCTTTTCCTCTCTTTAATACATTGGCCATGGTTAATAATTGTGATTAATTAGCTTCATCATAATCAGGGTGTCCCCTAAGGTATGTAAAAGAACCTCTGCAACTAAAATAGTGGGAATCACACGCCTGAGTTGGCAAGAAGAGAAACAAATAATAAGAGCTGGCCTCCCTTTCTTGTTTCTCTAAACTCAATATTTTTAGTAATTTTTAAAATAAAATTTCTTGGTGTCCAACAATTGAAATGACCCCTTTCTACCTCACAGTGATGACTGGCGAGGTAAAAGGGCCAGTATGCTTTAGCCCAGAAACTGGAGAAAATAGCCCAGAAAGTGTAAGAAACCTGCAGCAGACACTACTTTTAAGAACTGCAGAGTGCCAGCTTCCTGATACTAAGTTTGTACTGTATTCATTGACTGCTTGGTTCTGTGATGTAACATAACTCTTGAGATACTCAGTGGCAGGAAGTGTGTCATAACTTGGAGGCAAGCATTAAAGGGTGCTTCAGTTGTTAGGCCTTGTAACTGCTAGCCTTGGTGAGTCAGCCTTGCTAGCCCAGGGTTTCTCAAACAGGGGTTGCCGCTTCTGTAGGGAAAGCCCCTGGCGGGCTGGGACAGTGTGTTTAGCTGCCCTGTCCGCAGGTCTGGCCGATCGCAGCTCCCACTGGCCGCAGATCGCTTCTCCGGGCCAATGGGAGCTGCTGGAAGCAGGGCGGGCCGAGGGACTTACTGGCTACCACTTCCAGCAACTCCCATTGGCCCGGAGCAGCCCCCCGGAGCCACACTGCAGTTGTTCAGGGACACTCCTGGATGCGTTGAGGCTCTGGGAGAGGGGTGGAGGCAGGGCGGGCCGGGGCCAAGGCTGGAGAGGAAGCCTCGGCCATTCTTGTGGGGGCCCCTGCGGAGCCTGGGGCCTGGGGCAAATTGCCCCATTTACCTCCCCTCCCGGGCAGCCCTCCTTTAAGAACCTGAGCTGGCTCTCTGTCCCCAACAGTTCCCTTTAGGTTGGGCTCTGCTCAACCCTCTGGATGCAGGGCATCTGTCCAGTCTCTGCTGCCTTCCACAAGTTTTATGTGTCTACCTGATTCTAGCAGCAATGTCTGACAGCGACAGGCTGCTCTACAGGTAACTCTCTGGTCTGCACCAGTGTTTCCATAATGGAGGACAATAGATCAGTGTGATGATGGAAATAATTGTTTTCTGCTTAGATGAGTCATAATTCATTGTGAATAGTTATGCAGAAGAGGTTTCCAGAATGTAGGACTGTCCCACTCAGACCTGAGTTTTGGCATCTGGACAATTACTCACATAGTGCCATGGTCATATATGTTAACGGAGCATACTTGAATCAGACCCCTTGCATCAGCTTCTTTTGTTACTGAAAGCTATCCAGACTGCAGCTCAACGAAAAACTTGAGCTTCCCTTTTTTTCTGACAAGGCACATCCTATACTAGTGACACCATATCCTACAACTCTTTGCATTTCCTTGAAGTGACATTTCCCTTTCCTCAAGCAGAAGTGGAATGTAAAAAGTGAACTAATAGCACTGTTCTCCTTTTAGAGCCTTCCTCAAGAGTACATTCGGGCATTTGATTGGGGGATGACTTTTACCCTAGTATTGAGAAATGTGCGTCCACACTACCCGCCCTATCGGCGGGTAGCGATCGATTTATCGGGGATTGATATATCACGTCTCACTAGATGCGATATATCGATCCCTGAACGTGCTCCCCGTTGACTCCGGAACTCCACCGGAGTGAGCAGCAGTAGCAGAATCGACAGGGGAGCCGCAGATATTGATTCTGCGCCATGAAGACCCGAGGTAAATCAATCTAAGATACTTTGACTTCAGCTACGCTATTCACATGGCTGAAGTTGCGTATCTTAGATCAACACCCCACTAGTGCAGACCAGCCCTTAGACCCTAACTGATGAAATAACATGGACTGTCTTTGCTGTTATTTACCACTACCTGCTGAACTAGAATCATAAGTTGACTGCCTTCAGAGAATGTGTGAATAAAATGAGAAGCATGTTTGTGGTGTGCAAGTTCTGCCAGTACTTTTACTGGTGCCCATTTACACTAGAATTTCTTATGTTTTTGATTTCATGAACTAAGTAAGTTTAAAAAGCTGATCGTTGTATGTAATACAAAGAGGCAATAAAAATCTTTGTAGCAGGCAGGACTGCTGTATTTATTGGATCATGTAGTAAATAGAAACACAGTTGCCATGATAGTCATTGATGCATTTGATACAACATTAAATGAGCTCTGTGTGGGTATACTTTTATAAATTGGAAGAAATCATCTAGTCTACCATCTACACTGTTCACTCCAGAGTTTACATAGTCCTAGGTAAGCAAAGAGAGAGGGCCAAATTGAAATCTAGTGGAAATTAGTCAGAATTCAGGTCTAGGATATTTTTAAGCAATATTTCTATTTTAATCTGTCTCCCCCTATATATGACCCTTCCCAATCCTTTTTTAATGTTGCCATAATAATTTGATTTTTATCTTTAATATTGTTTGGCTAATTATATTGGGCTCAACTTTCCTATTAGTACCAGTATAACACCACTGATTTCAAAGGAGTTACTCTTGATTTACAACTCTAGAGGTGAATGGAGGATAAAGACCATTGTATTTTAAATTGTCCTGCTGCAATTAATTGGGTGTATATGGGTGCCTCATGATCAAAGTTATTTATATGAAAATAAAAATTATGGAAGGATCTCCCTGCATCTTGAAGTTTAGGAATGAATCCTTCCACTAATTTTACTGAAGATCACTATCCAAAGTTGCTGTGAAAGACTAACTGAATAATGTAGTGTGATTTATGGAACACTTCCATTGTATCTTATCAAAGATTCTGACATGAAAACGTGTCCAATGGTAGTTTTTGGAACAGTGTGTTCATGAGAGAGAAAATACTTATAATTTTTCACTAAAACAATATGGAAGGAAGTACAGCATCAGCCTTATGATTCAAACTAGAATAATTATATTTACTATCAAAAGTCAGATATTTACCCTGTTGTAGCTGTGTTCATCCCAGGACATTAGACAGACCAGGTGGATGGGGTTACATCTTTTAGTGGACCAGTTTCTGCTGGTGAGAGAGAGAAGCTTTTGATTGAGCCTATACCTAAAGAACTCTGTGTAAGCCCAAAAGCTTGTGTCTCTCACCAACAGAAGTGGGTCCAAAGTTAGACATTTAAATAAAGATTAGACATTGATTGTTCAAAGATTCTGAGCATCTGGTGCCCCCATTGACTTCAGAATACAGAGATTTCAGTGGGAGCTCTGGGTTGTCCACACTTTTGAAAGACAGGCCACTTATTTAGGTGCCTAAATATAGAATCAGTGTGCTGGATGGAAGTATTTTACCTTTACTATATATAATATATATACATAGTGGCAAATTGCCAACACTACTATGATGGTCTCACACTTTCTCTTCTTGAGGGTGTGGGTTCAGGGTGCCACTTCTTGCCCCTGAACTGGGATATTAACTGCTCCACTAGTGTCCTAGAGGAGGCGAGTGGAGAGGGAGGGACCGAGGCCCACCCTCTACTCCAGGTCCCAGCCCAGGAGCCCCAGGGATAGCGATAAACCACTTGAACTAGCAGTTCCTTCCCCTGGGCTACTTCCCTCTCCTGCCCTTCAGCTTGTGCAGGCTTCCTGCCCTCCCTCTGCACAAGCCAGGTGTCCCCTTACCTAGGGTCTTGGTCGTCTTAGCCCACTGCAGCACTGCTCCAAACTTTCATCTGCTCTTCTCCAAACTGTTCTCTGCTCCAACACCAATACACTCTGCTCCAACTGCTCCCCATGTCTGATTGAGAAGCAGGGGGGGTTTATCAGGTGACTGGCTTCAGGTGCTCTGATTGACTTCAGATGCTTTAATTAATCTATAGCAAACTTTCTTCCCTCTACAGGGAACAAGGCTCCCATCTAACCCTCTCCTGCTGCCCTCTGGCCATGCTGTATCACAATATATATATTCTTCTCTTATGCTGTATCATAAGCCTTTCTCCCAAATCTGGACCTTAGCGTCCAAAATCTGGGTGCTTAGCATGAACCTCCAAGCTTAATTACCAGCTTGGATCTTATCTCACTGCCACCAATCAGGATTCTGAGTACCTGATAAACTCTCTGGTCTCCTTGACTTCAGATGCTATTGAGATATAATCATATTATGCAAAGTTCATCATTCTCATTACCGGAGACAAGGCCCCAGATATAACCTCTCCTCTCGCTGCCGCGGCCATGCTGTACATCAATATTAGATGATCTCTTCATGCCGCTCTCATAACCACTTTCTCCTAATCTGGACCTTCAGCGTCCAAAGCAATCGTTGGTGCTAGTCATTGAAAAACCTCAGCTTAATTACCAGCTGGAATTTATCTCCCTGCCACCATCATTCCGTTCTGGTACTTGAAAAACATCTGGTCTCGCTCAAACCGTCTGATCCCCGGGGGGACCCCACAAACATAGACTCAGACATAGCCTGAGCTGCAACCAAGGGAGGAAGGTAAACCCACTTCCAATCCTGACTCTTTACTTGTTTCCAGAGTTTTCGAGCGCTGCGGATACTAGGACGATTTCCTGACTTCAATCCGATGCTAAAACACCATAAACAGAGAGGAACGATATACCATTCCCCCCTCCTTCTTCTCAACGTCACCAGTCTTATCGAGAGATGACAGTACTCACTGGACAGAGATTCTATCCTACTATTGCCATTAACTAGGAAAAGAAATCCACAAAGTTTTTAAAATAGAAAGCTTATATAAAGAGAGAGAAGAAAAAACACATGGACTAGATCACTGGCATCGAAGATGGAATAACAGAGGGCTACTTCTTAAAAGAAATATTAATTAAGTCAGCCTTAAATCCAAGATAATTCCAGTTTAAACATTCCACGCAACTTCACCATGGTAATACAAATACAATAACTTTTGCGTTTCCTTTTGTACTCACAACTTGGGGCACAGAAGGGTAGATAAGGAAGAACTTGGAAGATAGGGGGGGAAAAAAAAAAAAAGCTCTCCTATGTATGCCGGAGAGAAACAAGAGGCAGACACAAAAGACTCAGACCCCCAAAATTCCCTCCCTGACTTTGAAAAATCCGGTTTCCTGATTGGTCCTCTGGTCAGGTGTTTGGTTCCCTTTGTTAACCCTTTACAGGTAAAAGAACCATTAACCCTTAGCTATCTGTTTATGACATGATGATAGTGGTGAAAACGGATGAATGATTAATATAATATTAACCACTACAAGATCAAAAATAAAGCATTTAGCATTGTAATGTAGGATTAATGAATGCAAACAATGATCAATATTTTGTAGTGGGAAAGCACAATATATGTAGCAATGGTAGCATTTCATTCCTGAAAAATAACTGTTTATAGTGACTAAGTGTGCAATATTAAACCATGGATTGTGTAACTATGACAAATTTTTGTGTGTGGTTTATTAGATAGAGCAGAGTTCCTGGATTATTTCTTAGGAACAATGAATTCTGATCAAGTGATTATTTTTGTCATAATAAAGAACAGTGGAAAAAACCTTGTAGATTGTGCACAGGATCATTGACACAATATTGTAGCAAAAGTGTGCCACCCCTGCAACATTATTAGCAGGCTGGAACTTTCAAAGGGAATTAAGGTGAATTCAGTGGGATTTGTGTGTCTAACTTCTTGAGGCTCCTTAGAAAATCCTTGCCTTAAGTACTGCAACATACTAAAAATATGTGGATGCCAAGCTCTGCTAACCCTTCTCACATGAATAGTCCCACTGAGTTCAATGAGACAAGTCATGGAAGGTAGATACATGGCATTATTTTATCATTAGTTTCTAAGCTGCTGTCTTAATTGATGTCAATAGGGCCCTGTGTTCAAAATGTATAGTGTGACTTGGCCCAAGATTTGGCTTCCAGTCCACTGTCTTCTATCTGCTAACCACCTGTGCTAGATTCTTCAGAGAGGCGTAAAACTTTATAATGTATCTAAATGTTCAATAATACACAATTAGGGAGAATGGCTTCCTGAACCCAGCTGGAGATCAGTTTTGTTCTGAATCCAGAGCAATTGATAACACATAAGTGTGACTCTAGATGCTATTCTTCTTCGTATCCATGTCTATTATTTATTTGCATTATGATGGCTACAGCTCTGATTACACAGTTCTTGCTCCAAAGAGCTTACCATATAAACAGACAAGAAAGAAAGTGTGGGTAAAAAGAAAGCATTATCCACATTTTACAGGTGGGAAACTGAGGCATAATAATTACTTGACATGCCCAAGGCCACACAGGGAGTATGTGGCAGAGCGCAGAGCTGAACCTAGGTATCCTAGGTTTCAGTCCAGTGCCTTGGCAACAAGATCACCCTCTTCTTTCTTTGGATCTTTGATGGTTCCTACATGTGAAAATCTTGAAAGTGTCTTCTGAGTTCAAGGAAGCCATTGGAGTCAGGACAGAAGTATTTGTGGTCCTGGTACATAAAAGTTGTAAGTTAAATATATGCTTCTGAATGAATTCAGAATTCAAACTAGAATGGTAAATTGGAGAAGCTCTCAAAAGGAGAAAAGGGTAATTCAATTTACTTAAATACAATTGGGAGGACTGATGACCTCCATTAAGAACCATCCCCTGTATTTGTGGTCCCCAGAAGGTATTTGGACATTATGGATGAGATTTTCAAAAGCACTCAGTATTGGCCAAACTTTGCTCCCATTGAAGGAAACAACTGATGTCCAGTTGACTTAGTTAACAGATGTAGGCCTACTCTGAGTGGTCTTGAAATCATACCTTGTATAAAGGAATCCAGCCAGAAGTTAATATTATTATTATTTGTGTGTGTGTGTGTCCGCGCGCACATGCATGTCCTCACATATATGTATCTATACAATGGTAGTACTCAAAGACCCTAATTGGAATGTGGCCCTATTGTGCTGGGTGTTTTACAAATGGAAAAGAGAGATCCTTGCCCTGAGGGAGTTGCAATCTTAGGTAATTCGTGGTAAAACCAGTGGTAAGGGGGCCAAAGGGAGGTACTTTTTTCTACACTGTATACATTTTTGCCAAGATTAGGCTGATGTTGGCTAGATCCAAAGGGGTCAGGTAGAAGTAAAATTGAGATCTTGTTGGTAAGATCATATTGGAGACAGAATTTTATTTGAGGTAGCCTATTGTGAGTAACTGGTGAAAAGTGCCTTAAATGACTTTGAAAATAAAGTGACTACATGAAAAGGACTATGAGTAAAGTCCCATCCATTTTGTTCCACTTTATTGTTGGACTCCATAGACCTAAATGAAGTTAAGTAGCTCTGTGTGAGTGGGAGAGATTTCTGCTGTTGCGTATTGTTGTGTTTGTAATGTAATAAGCACATGTTGGGTCAGATGTCAGCTCTTGCCCAGGCTGCAGGTATAGGCTAAGAACTGACAAACTCATAGCTGGAGACCATACCAGTTCACCTGTATGTTAGTTTTGCTCAAAATAGATGTTAGTTTTTTATAAGAATGTGTTTAGTGCTTCGACTCCATGAAGGGCTCATACGTTGCTGCATGCATTAATCTGACTTGCAATGTCTGTGATCAATGTCTGTGATCCATGCTATAAGAAAATATGTGAACTCAGGCATGGGAATTGTCCGCTCTCTCTGCCCATCCAGAAGGACTATCAAAATCAGATTGGGCCATCAGGGAACATCTCAGTACAAAGGATTGGTTAATGGTGCTATGAGACCTGGGAAATGCTACATTGCAAGGAAGCTCATCCTGTAGACTTGGAAGCTGAATGAAGAAAATAAAAACAGTCACAGGAAGATTTTCCATCTCTCTCTTTGCTGTTTTGAACTCTGCCAGAGCCAGAGACTAAACTGAGACAAAGATCCTCAGGGGTTACCCCTGAGTCTGCCCTGAAAGACACTTTGAGTTGACAGATCACTACAACTGTGTCACTCTTTGGATTTAGATGGTAAGTTTGCTTGCTGTCTTAGTCCTTTTTCCTAGTTAATAAGCCTTTAGATAGTTTGTTACAGGATTGACTACAGGTGTCTTTGGTGTAAGATCTAGAGTACCAATTGACCTGGGGTAATTGACTGGTCTCTTGGGACTGGAAATAACCTGAACATTATGTGATTTTCGGTATAAGTGACCATTTATCACTAAGTCAATTTTGTTTGGGTGGCAAGATAGAATTTGGAGAGTCGAAGAAGACAGTCTGTGACTCCATGGTAAGACTGGTATAGTGGCTTGATGAAATCTAATTATACAACACTCCACCAGTTCGGGTGTCTGCCTTGTTTTTGACAGTCTACCCTGATGTAAGCATTCATGGTCATGAGCCACTCCAGACTGCATGACAGTACCTATTTAATAAATATGTATATTTCCATGCTGAATATCATTGCATGGTTTTGTTTCATGTTGACTGCTCCATAAGTATTTTTACAACATTAAAATCATATCCCTGAGTTTAAGAATCCCATTGACAGTTGTGAAACGATTATGTTGTATACATACCATGAGACACTCACATCTTTGGAAAAATAGTCATGAAGAGTAGTCAAGAAAGAAAGAAAAATACCATCTCTCAAGACGCTGATTAGTGAAGAGCCTAAAATAATTGTCATTAACCAAAATAATTACATTGCCTTATGGTTGTACAGTGCATGCCTTATATCAGCTTTGTCCAGTCATTGGCTTTTCCTTCCTCCAGTAGAATATTTCACTATTACTGTTGCATAGAATTATACTGGCTAGTGGTAGAAGTCCTGTTATATGACCTAATTCCTTCCCCTGACCCAGCTTGGTAGTCCCCACCCTGTAGCCTCTATTGTTTTATTGATTTAGTCAGAAATTCTCTGTGGCTTAACCGTTAATTAACCATTTTCTACTGTAACTTGTCTTGGTCCTAGAGTAAAATTTTCCAAAGGCCCTAAATGATGTTGGAGCTTAAAGGCTTGCCTATGTGTTAGTGTAATGCACTTTGTGTGTGTTTGTCTGTGTGTGTGATTTCTCAAGTGGACGAATAAGTTTTACATTTTATTACTCCATGTAGACCCTGCTGGTGCACACTAAAGGTTCCCTAATGTGCTTTAACATAGAGCTGTTTGAAACAGTATGATGTTTAAGTGCACTAGGGAACCTTAAGTGTGCACCCACAGGTCTACAAAAACCAATTAACATATAACATAGTAGCGTGCTTTAGAAATCGTAGCTCCATAGAGTTCAGTACTCCTCTGTGTAGACAAGTCCAAAGTCCCATATTCAAAAGTGATTTAGGTGCTTAGTTTCAGCCCTAGAAAGTTGCTGAGATTTAGGCTCCTAAGTGCCAAGTCACTTTGGAGGGAGAGAGAGGCTCCTATGTCTCTTGGGTGCTTATGAAAATGTAACCCTTTGCTTTTTTTTGCTGAGTACTTTACCTGTAGAGGATTATTTAGTTTGGGATATGGTTGTCTGAGACAAACTATCTGTTCATATGACATCACCACAATTGTAATCAGCAGAGTTGCTACAACATCCCAGTTTAATTCACAGTGGGTTGCTGGCAGGGCATTTCCCAAGAGATTCTTGAACTCATACTCTGGTCCATCAAATTGGTATTTGTTGACCTTTAAAGCATGCTTCAAGACTCATCTGTTTTGTTTGACTTTGTTTGAATGTGTGGGTTGAAGGATGTGGTCATTGTTTTAAGGATCTTTATCCCTGAGTTTTGCGTATTTTTGTTTGTAAACTAAATTACAACCTTGAGTAGGATTTTCTGATATAAATTAGAATAATATGGTACCATCAGACATTTCAGACTCAGTCTAAATAGAACTGAATTTAATGATGGAAAGCATTGTTATGGCAGGCTTTACCCGTGACACTGTTACATGCAGTCTTCCAGAATCTTTTTCCTACCATGCAGGCAAGATTTGATTACTGGGAAGACATGCTGGGTTGTATCAGGAATCAGAGTCTGCAGCAGAGCTAGTTTCGAGGCAGCCACATAAGTATAGCTGGCCTGCAGCAGATTTCTGATTGGCTGCAGAGGCCAGCAGACTGGCTTTTCAGCCAGCCAGCAGCAGCAGCTTGTTGGCTCCACAGTGCTCATGCCCATCACTGTGCCTGCTCCTGTGTTACCTTATTCATGATGCTCCAGCCTTGCATCCAGCCTCACCCCTGCCCTGCCCCTGTCTTGAACCTTCTCCTTGCTCTCTACTTTGTTCGCTCCAGTTCCTGACCTCTGGTTTGACCTTTGGCTCTGGCTCCTGACTATGGACCCCAGGTTGACCCTAGCCTCTGGTAGCCAGTTTCTGCCTTCTGGTTTTACCTTTGGCTTAGGCTCCTGATGACTGACTATGGCACTGACCCCAGCTAATAGGCCTGCTGTTGGTTGGTTTTAGGTTATGCAAGGCTTTTATGTGGAGGTAGTTTCAGGTGAGAGGGAGCTGTGTGAGCAGCAGGAGAGTCTTAGGCTCTGATTAGAGTATATTCTTGAGGTAAATTCCCTTGGAAACACTCATGGGTTGAGATTCCTGAAAGAAGGATTGTCCTGGATGCCGTTTGACAATCTCATTTCAAGACTGCTATATATGTATAGGTAAAACGTATTACAATTAAAGTATACTCGGTCTCTCCTCTGCTCTGAAGTCAACCTAAAAGGCCCTGGACAGCTGCTACTGCTTGGCAGCAGGGCCACAGTGGTATCCAGAATGAGACTCTGGTGTCAGAAGAATGGGTAACAATATTAACCAGATTGGAAAAGGGAACATGCTTCAGTCTGTGACAACGGGAAGGAAAGCCTGTGCCAGTGGAAAAGGGAATACCGTTTTGTGTGTATGTGTAACAGTGACAGACCCTGGTTGTTGGCAGGTGGGATCGAGCCTGGGACCTCTGAAGCTTAGTGCATGAGCCTCTACTGCATGAGCTAAAAGCCACATGGCTCTTAGCTAAGGCACTAGCAGACTCATTAATCTCTAAGTGGTCTCAGTGCTACAAGATGGGGACAGAACACACCCACAAGGTATGTGGGTTACATATGCTTCCCACTTCTTTCCAGCCCATGTAAGACCAACCCTGGGAGCAAAGTAAGATTCCAATTCCATAAAGGTGGGAAGCGATGGGTAGGGAGAGAAGGCTAGGCTCATTTGGATTCTTTCCTTCTTCCTACTACCCAAAGTAATGAGGGAAAGCAATGCATGTGATTGCAATCAGGCTGTATTGGCCTGTGTTGCTTCTCCTTCCATATTATGAAGCCACTGCTTTAAAAGCTCTGGGGGGGAAAACTGTGGTGGCAGGATCCCTGGAAATACTACTCTTCTGCTTGCATGAAGATGCTAGTATCCTGCAGATCTTCTGAGAACCTTAAATCTCAGAGGAGCCTCAGATTAAATAGGCCAGAACCCCCAGCTTCTTCCCTCCTGGAGCAAACCAGACTTATTCTCCCGATGAAAGAATTCCAAGAAAACTCCTTGACTTTCAGGCTGGTGGAGTTTCTCTCCCCTTTGTGGGTTATTTACCTGTAGGGGAGAATGGAACCCTAAGATTATGAAAACAGGACAAGTTGTAGTACCTAATTTTTTTTTTTTGTTACAGACTGATTGTTACATTGCATAGTGTTTTCAATAAACATCAAGCAAATAAAAAAATCAGTGTATGTATGTTTGTTTGCATGGAAAATTTAGATTAGTCTTTTTATATAGTTGTATAATTTTGCTGTAAAAATAGAGCAATTTATAGTAGCTACTGTTAAGAGGAAGTAATTAAGTATATAGAGAACCATGTTGCAAAGATATGGAATGCAAAAGTAAAATTTCTTCTCAGCTATTGCAGCATTTTGTTGATGATGTATTGCTCAAACAGATTGTGAAAGAGCTGTTTAATGAAGTTTCAGTCATGCTGATGATCCAGTGATAATTCACTGAAACTATTCAAATTCTACAATGCAGAATAAGGTTGTATTTTCTGAAGAGAAGTGTATTTAAATTAGTGCAACCTTTTAAAATAGTCAGAAAGGAGTGTGGGACAGTTTTGCCAACTTCCTTTCTCTCCTACAAAAAAGTTCTTTTCAGTATTTTAAAATGTTTTACATTCTTTTTAGAACAAGATGTTTCCACTGAACGTGTGATTATTAGCCTCTTAATAGCCATCTGACCCTCAATTCCCTCCCCTGCCCCACAAAATTAGAGTTATTTGAGAATGTGGGGCCAGATCCATAGCTGGTGAAAAGCAGATGATCTGGCCTGTAGTCTAATGCTGAGAGAAGAAAACTGGGAATCGGGGATTCATTGTTCTATATGGAACTCTGCCACATAATCACCATTGCCTTAAATAACTCCACCAACATCTATCCCTAAGCCTGCTAGTCTATAAATAGAACTTACCTACCTGCCAAGACAGTGAGAATGGATGTTTTGGAAAGCACTTTAAGCAGGGATGCTGGAACAATTTGTATAGCTGGGGTGCTGCCATTAACCCAAACTGTAAACCTTGCATAAGATGGAAACCACTTCAAGCTGGGGGTACGGCAGAACCCCCAACACCCTAGTTCCAGCACCTATGCTTTTAAGATCATTAGATGAGATACAATATAATGATTTGTTTGCAGGTTTAACATTTTGTTCACAAGCTGTCTTCATTCTATGGTACATCCAGATTGATTTGAAGTCTAATAATAAAAATATTTAGCTATACTGAAGCTCAGTTTTGTTTCCCAAGGCACTGCTGAACTTTCGGAATTCCAAATTCAGAGTGCACTGAAGGATCATCATTCATTTTTTCCCCTACAACTGCATGGCTATAGATGATGTTACTAACTTGTATTGAGGAAGAAGGTATGGTTCAGGTTTCCACCCTAACTACATTTCAGATTGAAAGGGTGTTAACAATCACTACACTTAGCACACAACTACATAGTTTTAAACTCCCTATTATATCATACATATTTTAATAAAACAGGCTAAGATTTTCAAAGGTGACCTTAGGTGGCTTGATTTTCAGAAAGTGTCGAGTGCTAACTACTGCCCAAAGTGCTGTGGGGATGGGTGTGTATGTGTGTGTGTCTTATTTACTGTTCATATAAACCTGGTTGGTTTATCATGCATGTGTTTTCCCAAATTAATGCCATGTTCCTTTTCCCCTTAGCAGAATTTTCTTTGTTATACGCACAGACTCAAGGCTTGTGAGAGGGGAAGTGTTCCCCATGGTGGGTGCGCAGGGAAGGTATTTAGTTTTCCCCAGGCATCTGGGTTGGGACTTGAGCTGGTAGTTGTTAATCTTAAAAGGAACCACTAGACATTGGAAACAGGTCTTCTGGGCTGTCAATGGCACCTGGCAGAAATCAGGCTCTTCAAAGTGGCTCAAGTTGGGTCCTCAAGTTGAAGCTCCTCAAATCACTAGTTGCTTCTGAAAATCTTGGTCAAATTCTGGTAACCTGCAGTTAAAGCTTCTAATTTTAGATTTTAACTGATAAACGCTGATGAAAATACCGCGAATTCAAAAAAATCACTGTTTATCTAATAAACACTGGAGATGGCTGCTTGTATCTCAGGGCTTGTTTATACGAAGCAGTAATGTGGACTACAGGGCTGCATTTTCTAAAGCGCATAAACATGTTAGGCATTAATTGGTTCATGTAGACTCTGTTGGTACGCCCTAAAGGTTCCCTAGTGTGATATCTGTAGTGCTGTTTGAAACAATATTATATTAAAATGCACAAGAGAACATTACAACATGATTACTCATTACAACATATACAAAGGGAGCCCTGAAAAACTTCAGTTTCTGGATAGTGACGTCAAAATTGCTCAAAAATTTCTTAAAATAAATTCTGAAAACAGAAGCCCTATCTAGTTAAGAGATCCACCAATTCCACACTGCCCAGATGATTTTGTTTAATTTTATTCAGCTGAGATCTTGCATAGCTGTGAATAAATATGCTGTTCAAGAAGCAGGAGAGGAGACACCTGGTAAGCGGCTGTGGTTTGCGTAGTGTGGAGGTGGGTTCAGGGCATAGAAATGTGGGAGGCTGGCTGTGTTTCTGTGAGCTGGACATTTCCCTGTGTAGCTAATCAGTATGGTGGAAGAGGGTGTTGATGCATGGTGAGATCTCACCGTGCATCGAGTGATCTCCAGGAAAGTTTCCAGGAGGTACTCAGTAATCCTTCGCCGATGGTTCCTTGGCAGAGCAGCTCTGTTCCTTCCCCCATTGTAGGAAACTTTCCCATGCTGTTTGGTACTCACTTGCACAGGGACCAAAGTGGCACATAGGCAAGCAGCATAGGGAGCTGGGTGGAAGCCACAAGCATGTATTAGACATACCCTTGTTTCACTGCTTAATCTGAGCAGTGAGATATCTGCTAGCATGACTCTCTTCCTGTGGAAAAGTGTGGACGAGTTTTAGAATTTTTTCCCCAGGTGACTGTGTAGTAGGAAGAGAACTTGAGACATAAGCTCTTGTATTAGAGGCCTGGTATGAGGCAGGACCTGCTCACAGAATCTGGCAAGAACAGGGCTGATATTGCATAAATACACATTCCTAAGAAATACTAAGCACTAAGTACTTCTGCCAATACGTTCTGATATTAAGTGGTACCAGAACATCCTGATATCAAGGATGGCCCAAAAACATTTCCCAAGGATAACGGGAACACACTGACCATCTGTCCATCAGTCATATGGTGGGTAAACATCCTCTTCATGAAAAAGACAAAAAGTAGAGGAATGTAGTAGGAAGAGAGCCTGAGACGTAAGCCCTTGTATCAGAGGCCTGGTATGAGGCAAGACCTGCTCACACAATCTGTTAAGAACGGGGCTGATATTGCAGAAATACACATTCCAAAGAAGTGCTAAGCACAGAGTACTCACGCAAACACATCCCGATATCGAGGATGGTACAAAAACATTCCCCAAAGATAACAGGAACACACTGACTCCTCCTAAAAGATAAGGTCAGGATGACGGTACATAATAGGAATGTTTTAATCAAACCAACATGTACAAGACAACTAGCCACGTCAGGGGGCAGTAACTAACTATGTCAGAGGCAGTGCTAACTTGTTTGTATCATAGTATAAAGATATATCTCAGAGGGAGTATCTTTGTCCAGCTGAGGAGGGAATGGAAAGTCCTATCATTCACTGAGCTGAGTTGATTGTCATGGGCTTAGTATCCTTGTAGAGTCTGCCAGGTGCGATTACCTTGCTTTGTCAACAATAAACCTGGTCTGATGCCTTCGTACCTTAATAGATCTTGCCTGGAGGTACTGAGCTCCTCCAATCCAGAGAAAAGGGAATGCAAGGATTCATGGGAAGCTGAAAGGCAGGGCAGAATAGAAAATCAGGAGTTTGTTAAGGATACCACTGAGCAGATGATAAAAGTAATGGAGGAGCAAATGCAGATGCTGAAGTCCTTAATAATGCTGCAGACTGAGAAGATCCATGCCCGCCCCCCTGCAGCACAGTCAGAACTCTTCTCCATGAACTCTTCTCACCCCAACTCTGCCCACACAGTTCTTTCCACTTTCCAGGACTTCTCGGTTTCCCCTCCTCTCCACCCCCTTGGATAACTTTCATAATGATAGCTGGACCTGGGAAAAGTGCATGAAATAGTGGACGGCTTTGCAGAAATGGGTTTCCCTAACTGTGGAGGGGCTGAGTTGGTGCCATTTCATTCATATCCTCATGTTCTCAGGGAGGCCATGTAAAAACTGTATTAGGGTGAGTGTGTCCATGATCTACCCCACTGTCTGGGAGTCAGGTCTCAGCCATTGGGTGGTCCAGTCCATTAACTTCTGGGCAAACGAGCAGGGCTGCAAACCCCCTGTCTACCTTGCCGCCTGGAACCTCTGGTGGTAGTTCTTGGCAGACAGCCCCACCTAATCTAGGATGACTGCCTCTATTGTCTCACAGCTCCTGGCCTGTTCCTCACTCAGAGCCAGGTAGGGAGCCAGCTGCAGGGGCCAGGTTGTCCTATCTCATTATGCCCCCATGCCTACCCTCTCAAAAATGCCTAAGAAGGCATCGGGTCATAGAATCATAGAATATCAGGGTTGGAAGGGACCTCAGGAGGTCATCTAGTCCAACCTCCTGCTTAAAGCAGGACCAATCCCCAACTAAATCATCCCAGCCACGGCTTTGTCAAGCGTGACCTTAAAAACCTCTAAGGAAGGGGATTCCACCACCTCCCTAGATAACCTATTCCAGTGCTTAACCACCCTCCTAGATTCATCTTTGTGAAAAAGTTTTTCCTAATATCCAATCTAAACCTCCCCCACTGCAACTTGAGACCATTACTCCTCGTTCTGTCCTCTGGTACCACTGAGAACAATCTAGATCTATCCTCTTTGGAACCCCCTTTCAGGTAGTTGAAAACAGCTATCAAATCCCCCCTCATTCTTCTCTTCTGCAGACTAAAGAATCCCAGTTCCCTCAGACTCTCCTCATAAATCACGTGCTCCAGCCCGCTAATCACCCGCTGGACTCTTTCCAATTTTTCCACATCCTTCTTGTAGTGTGGGGCCCAAAACTGGACATAGTATTCCTGATGAGGCCTCATCAATGTCGAATAGAGGGGAATGATCACGTCCCTCGATCTGCTGGCAACGCTCCTACTTATACAGCCCAAAATGTCGTTAGCCTTCTTGGCAAAAAGGGCACATTGTTGGCTAATATTGAGCTTCTCATCCACTGTAACTCCTAGATCCTTTTCTACAGAATTGCTGCCTAGGCACTCGGTCCCTAGTCTGTAGCAGTGCATGGGATTCTTCTGTCCTAAGTGCAGGACTCTGCACTTGTCCTTGTTGAACTTCATCAGATTTCTTTTAGCCCAATCCTCTAATTTGTCTAGGTACCTCTGTATCCTATCCCTATCCTCCAGCATATCTATCACTCCTCCCAGTTTAGTGTCATCTGCAAACTTGCTGAGGGTGCAATCGACACCATCCTCCAGATCATTAATGAAGATATTGAACAAAACCAGCCATTAGGGCACTCTGCTTGATACTGGCTGCCAACTAGACATGGAGCCCTTGATCCCTACCCGTTGAGCCCAATGGTCTAGTCAGCTTTCTATCCACTGTATAGTCCATTCGTCCAGTCCATACTTCTTTAACTTGCTGGCAAGAATACTGTGGAAGACCATATCTAAAGCTTTGCTAAAGTCAAGTAATAACATGTCCACTGCTTTCCCCTCGTCCACAGAGCCAGTTATCTCCTCATAGAAGGCAATTAGGTTAGTCAGGCATGACTTGCCCTTGGTTAATCCATGCTGACTTTTCCTGATCACTTTCCTCTCCTCTAAGTGCTTCAGAATTGATTCCTTGAGGATCTGCTCCATGATTTTTCCAGGGAGTCAGGTGAGGCTGAATGGCCTGTAGTCTCCCAGATCCTCCTCCTTCCCTTTTTTAAAGATGGGCACTACATTAGCCTTTTTCCAGTCATCCGGGACCTCACTCCATTGACATGAGTTTTCAAAGATAATGGCCAATGGCTCTGCAATCACATCCGCAACCTCCTTTAGCACCCTCAGATGCAGTGCATCTGGCCTCATGGAATTGTGCTCATTCAGCTTTTCTAAATAGTCCTGAACCACTTCTTTTTCCACATACTGTGTTGCCCAGTACAGTAGTCTGGGAGCTGACCTTGTTCATGAAGACAGAAGCAAAAAAAGTGTTGAGTAGCTTAGCTTTTTCCACATCTTCTGTCCACTAGTTTGCCTCCCCCATTCAGTAAGGGGCCCACACTTTCCCTGACCACCTTCTTGTTGCTAACATACCTGTAGAAGCCCTTGTTACTCTTAACATCCCTTGCTAGCTGCAACTCCATGTATGATTTGGTCTTCCTGATTTCACTCCTGCATGCCTGAGCAATATTTTTATACTCCTCCCTGTCATTTGTCCAATCTTCCACTTCACGTAAGCTTCTTTTTTGTGTTTAAGATCAGCAAGGATTTCACTGTTAAGCCAGGATGGTCACCCGCCACATTTACTATTCTCTCTACACATTGGAATAGTTTGTTCCTGCAACCTTGAGAAGGATTCTTGAAAATACAGCCAGCTCTCCTGGACTCCTTTTCCCCTCATGTTGTTCTCCCAGGGGATCCTGCCCATCAGTTTCCCAGAGTCAAAGTCTGCTTTTCTGAAGTCCTGGGTCATCCGCAGGGCCCATCTTACACAGTCCTAAGCCCGGCACCCGAATGCCATCCCCCACTGACTCACCATCTCCTGGAGGAGCTGTTGTTGTATGCTGGCCTACTCTTGTACCAAGTTCTGCAGGCTCTTCTGCTGCTCACTTGCCAGCTAAGCAAGGCCTGCCTCTCCAGCTGGTGGGACTGCTGAAAGGTTTGCATAGCTTTTTGTACCTCTTCCTGCTGCTTTACCAGCCCCTGCAGGGTCTCCATCTCCAGGCTGCCAAACTCTTGCTCTGGCACAAGATCCCAGAGGAGCCCCAAGGTGTAGCAGGGTGCTGCAAGGCCATCTTGGATCCTGCCCCTGCTATGCTGACAAAGTCACTTGGAGACTCAATAACCACTGATGCCGTTTATTTACAGGTTGTGCTCCCACCACCTTTTTAACATACACAGCTTGAGTTTAAGTGTCTGCAGCCAGGAGGGAAGAGCTATTGGTCAGCTTCCACTCCCTCACTCCCTCCCTTGACTTCCTTCCTCCAGCCTTTTATATAGCCCTGGGCTAATTGGGCAGGCAGCTGTCTCTCTTTCCCCAATTAGGCACAGGATTTCTCCAGCTAGTTCCAATTTCCTTCCCTTAATGGGAGCTGGCATAACGGAGGGCCAAGTCAACAGTTCTTGCCCAGCACACTGTCACAAGAACATAGGAGAGCAGTGCTGGATCTGTCCTTTCTCACAAAGATGCTGGGGTGCACAGCAAAAAAGGGCCATTGAAAAATGCCACGAAAGGAAGGTGGAAGCCCGTGGAGTGCTGGGACAGAAAGCAATGCAGCATGGGACATTGAGTCTGGTTTCAAGGTGCATCACCATCTGCTCCACTTTCCCACAACACCTATTGACAGAAGGTGTTGAGCTGGACTATGTCATAGGTACCCACAGTGCATTGCGCACACTGTCGATGATAGTGCCCCAACTGTGGATGCACTCTACCAACAGAGGGAGCAAGTGTGAACATGACCTTCTGATTTTTATTATGCTGATTTCTGAGTGTTGACAAAACTTTGTAGTGTAAAGAAGGGCCTAGTTCCGTCCTTCTCAACTGGTTTTGTATCATACATGGAATTCATGCTGCAGCAGAATTTCAGTGATGTTTTAGAGAGAGTCTACTATATCAGTGTGGGCAGCCACAAACCATGACACAAATGTTGAGGACTGTAAAATGACTCCACTTCCTAGAGGCCTTCATGCCTTGAAAATTGTGGATAAGAATGCTGTTGGCTTGGCTTGACCGGATTGCATATGAGAAATAAATATAGTTCTTGAAGGTTTATATGGACAAAGTTAAGGATGAAGAGGTGACAGAAACAGGTTCATAGTGAATGGTCTTTTATTACCCAGTGGTGGGAAATTAGCTGGATCCCTTAATTATGACTGGAAAGTTTAAAAACGTTTTGGGTGAAATCCTAACCCTACTGAAATCAATAGCAAAACTCTCATTGACTTCAACAGGGACAGGATTTCACCTTTGCTTGGGTTAGGCTGTGTAAGTGCCCTTCAGCCTTCACAGAAGTGTGCCTGTCTGTCTGCATGTCTGTCCATAATAGATTGAACTATGGAACATCCTGGAACTCTTTCAAACTTTTGAAGCTTAGATTCATCCCTTTAAATCACCATAGCTGCGGAAGCTTTTTCCAGGGAGTGACAGAAGTGCTATTGTGAGAAAGAACTAAATTGTCAATAGTTGAGTGGAAGGAAATCTAAACTTAAAAGCAATTGAAAAATTTATAAATCCTCCTTACTTATAACACTGGAAGTGCCTAAAGCTTTTAAATTGAGATTCTCCCTTGGATATTAGCCCAATGTATCCAAAAGAACATTAGGACACTTGATAATCTGAAAGCAGGAACTGCACAGAGTTTATTCCAGGCACTGATGTTTACAAAAATGAAGAGTCAGAGGAAACTTGACCTAACATATGAACAAAACTGAAAATGTTTAAAAATTAAGTGCATGTTTACTGCAAAAGACCCGCAACATCCTCCCATGTGACTGCATGATGATCATATTAATCAGGCCTAGATAGATCTCTGGATATTTTTTTCATGGTCACAATGACCTTCAACTACTGTGGTCAGTGGCAAATTAAAGCAAAAAACTAGTATTTGCATTTACTTTGGTGTGTTGGGATTAATCCGTGTTTACATGTCTGGGTCATTCGAGTTACAATTTTTCACTGGATAAGTGCTGAAATCTCCAAAGGGCAGGATGTTGCCTGACCCCTTATAATAGTTGTTAATAATTGTATTGATTGCCAATTGATCAGAAGGTAATATGATTCTTTTCCCAGAATCAGGCCTGGTCTACACTACGCGTTTAAACCGATTTTAGCAGCGTTAAACCGATTTAACGCTGTACCCATCCACACTACGAGGCCCTTTATATCGATATAAAGGGCTCTTTAAATCGGTTTCTGTACTCCCTCCCACGAGGGCAAGTTGCGTAAAATCCGGTTTATATATTGGTGGTAGTGTGCTGCCATCAACGTATTGCGCCTCGCGGCGGTATCCCAAAGTTCACCACTGTGACCTTCTGAAGCAATCTGAACTCGGATGTCAGTGGCCAGGTAAACAGGAAAAAAGCCCCGTGAAATTTAGATTTTCATTTCCTGTTTGCCACGTGGACTCTCGATCAGCATGGATGGCAATGCATCCCAAATCCAAAAGAGCTCCAGCATGACGTACAGGAGATACTGGATCTGATCGCTGTATGGGGAAATAAATCTGTTCTATCAAACTCCTATTCAGAAGACAAATGCCAAAACATTGAAAAAATCTCCAGGCTACACAGTGCCTGGCGTGACAACGTAACAGGAAGCCAAGACTCAAATGGACGCTCTGGAGGAGGGGTACTGATGATCCAGCTTATCCACAGTCCACAGCAGTCTCCGAAAGTATTTCTTCATTGCTGAGCTCCCAAATGCTGTAGGTTCAAACACAATTGTCCGCGTGTTCAGGAATAGCTCCTTCAATTCATACCCTCCCCCACCACGTGAAAGAAAAGGGAAGAAATCGTTTCTTGACTTCTTCATGTCACCCTATGGCTACTGCTGCCTGCTGGTAGACCGATGCTGCAGCAGTGAAGTGCGTATTCACTCCTTTGCCTCCCAAGTGGCAGCTGGCTGAGTAGACGGTAACGGTCCTTATCAAGCCCAATGAGTGCTTCAATGTTGATAAACTGCTCCATACTCTGGCTAGCCTGGGTGGGCGCCGGGCGGTGCCTGGGTACAAAATAGGAATGATTCCTGTCCACTCCAGTAGATGGACGAAGACTTGTTAACATCCTCTATCATAGCCACTGGGCTGAGCTTCATCAGCCCCTCCCTTCCACGGTAACAAGAAGAAAATTAATGTACTGCCTGACACATAGGTACAGTGGGATGCTGGCTCTCTCCCCCACGACTGCTTAATGTCCTGCCTGGACGTCATAGCTCCGGAGAGGCTGCCTCCCCCTCATTATCTCACTAACAATCACTGTTTCTTATCCTTCATTCTTATAAACTTCAATTGACACAATGAGGGGGGCACGGCAACGTAGCCCAGGAAGGATTGGGGGAGGAGGGAAGTAACAGTGGAGATTGTTGCAGGGCACCCCCGGAATAGCTGTGACTCATTATTCTGCAGGATCTGACACGGAGCACCTGTGCTCTCTGATACACTGGTTCTCTATATCACAATGCCCCATATTCTAGGGCAGGACTGACTCTATTTAGAAACCATAAAGGAGGGACTCGGGAGTCATTCCCAGTTTTGCTATTTTGCGCTCCGCCGATCTCAGCCAGGAGGCACCCTCAGATTAAGCGACAGAACAGTACAGACTGGCAATGATAACGTCATCTCATTGCATTTTACCCTGGCAGCGACGTACATGACTGGTACCCGCTCTGCTATTATGCAAGCAATGATGCTGCTGTGTAGCGCTGGAGTATCGCCTCTGTCCACGGCATCCAGTACACATATGGCGACTGTTAAAAAAAAAAAAAAAAACGCTGAACGGCTCCATGGTTCCATGCTACGGTGTCGCCAGGGCAATCCAAGAAAAGGGCGCAAAATGAATTGTCTGCTGTTGTTTTCCTGGAGGAAGGAATGAGTGACAACATTTACCCAGAACCACCTGCGACAATGATTTTTGCCCCATCAGCCACTGGGCTCTCAACCCAGAATTCCAAGGGGTGGGGGAGACTGCGGGAACTATGGGATAGCTATGGAATAGCTACCCACAGTGCAACGCTCCAGAAATCGACGCTATCCTCGGACCATGGACGCACACCACCGAATTAAAGTGCTTAGTGTGGCCGCGTGCAATCGACTTTACAATATCTGTTTTATAAAACCGGTTTATGGTAATTCGAAATTATCCCATAGTGTAGACGTAGCCTCAGGTTTGCAGGGACCAGTAAGGTATGTGCAGGGGCACCATTTCAGATCTTGGGCGGGGGCGGAGGCAACTTTAACCGTGATTCTGAAGGCTACTTGGGTACCTGTAAACTTTCTTGGTTTTTTTGCAGATAACTTAGGTACAGTGCTCCTGTCAGATAATAATTTCTAATTCTTATATAAAAAATAAAATAAATATTAGACCCACTCAGCTCTAATACTTGTTCTGGCATCTTGTGTCAATTCACTTAAGGGATGCTGGTTAGTTTTAAAAAATGAATGTATATTCTTACTTTGTTACTAATGCTTGAATACAGCAACTGAAACAATTGTAGAAAAACCTAGATTACTTTCTATCACTCCCCCCCCACACACCTCCAGTTCATCAAGCTTGGAATAGATCATTTAACTTTTGGAAACACCCTATTAGGGCAAGGCCCCGTGGTTTATACTGTACCTGCCTGGGGTTCTAGGGGTCTTACCCCACTACAAACAATAGACTAGAAAATAACTTTAAACAGGAGTGAAACTGACACTTTCAAGTCACTTTCATAGTATTACCGAACCCAAATGTTCAAGAATCTGTCTCACAAAAATCAGGAGATCGGCTTTAAAATAATGAGATTTTATAAAAATAATAGATTTGGTGTTCTTTTTAATTACATTCTGCTTTTTAAATCTTGAGGGTGCACTGGGGTCACATTTTGAAGCTTTGTCCACAGCCCCAAGGGCTAAAAACTTTTTTTTTTAAGCAAAGTTGAAATCATCACATATCATTTGACTCCATGAGCTGGAGCTTTAAGGAAAACAATAATTATTATGAGAATCATGACAAAATCATGAGTTGACAACACTGCACTTCTGTTTAAAGGCTAGTTACTTTCCAGAAGGCTCTTAAACACAACACTGCAGTGACTGAGTTGCAGTTTTCAGAGGAGAATATTTCAAATCAAACACCAAAAACATTCAATGTTTTAAAGTTGGGGAAAAAATTGAGACTTCTGAGGTATATCAGGGCCACTGCAGACAGGAAAGTCAAATAAACAAGGACAGGAGCCCTGCGCAGCTCTTTCTCTTGAAAGAAAGTTGGAGGGTCAAATCTTCTAGTCCTTAATCAGGTAAAACGTCTATTGACATCAGTGCCTCCACTCAGATATAAACATCACAGTGAACATGTGATAACATGTGGTCAATAACTATACACTCCGTGCATAAATATCTGAGCCATCTTATCCAGAGTTACACATTTTATATGCATTGGCTCAGGGACTACATTTTCTGGCATATTCTGAACAGTGCTGAGCACACGCATCATGCCCAGTGAATAACACAAATCATGACAATAATGGTCAACTTTATGGACTCTGTGGATGCAATTTCTATTCTTTGTTCTGGAATTCACCTGAATACAGCTGAAACCCTAAGAATTTGATATATAATCATATCTGATACTCATACAACACTTTCTCATTCCTTTCTCTTCTCAAACTCAGAACAAAAAATGACAAAACAAAATGGTTTTCAGTTAAAATCTAAAACTGTGCAGCAGGCATTACTCTGCAACCCAGCCTGGGGCAGAACCTGCCACCCATTCGCGGTTAAGTGCTCTCCTCTCATCTGACTCTCATTCTCTTTCTTTCTTCATCCTTCCTGACCTAAATAAAAAAAGAGCAAGTTAAAAATCACTTAGAAAAGTTAGATGCCTGAAAGTCACCAGGGCCTGATGAAATACATCCTAGAATACTCAAGGAGTTAATAGAGGAGGTATCGAGCCTTCTAGCTTATTACTTTGAAAGTCATGGGAGATGGGAGAGATTCCAGAAGACTGGAAAAGGGCAAATATAGTGCCCATCTATAAAAAGGGAATAAAAACAGCCCAGGAACTACAGATCAGTTAGTTTTAATCTTCTGTACCAGGAAGATAATGAGCAAGTAATTAAAGAAATCATCTGCAAACACTGAGGTGGTAAGGTGATACGGAATAGCCAGCATGGATTTGTAAAGAACAAATTGTGCCAACCAATCGATAGCTTTCTTTGATGGATAACGAGTCTTTGGATAAGGGAGAAGTGGTGGATGTGTATTCTAGACTTTGTAAGGCATTTGATACGGTCTCACATGATATCCTTATCGATAAACTAGGCAAATCCAATTTAGATGGGGCTACTAAAGGTGGGTGCATAACTGGCTGGATACCATACTCAGAGAGTAGTTATTAATGGCTCCCAATCCTGCTGGCAAGATATAACAGATGGGTTCGCAGGGGTCTGTTTGGGACTGGCTCTGTTCAATATCTTATCAACGACTTAGATGTTGCATAGAAAAGTATGCTTATTAAGTTTGCGGATAATACCAAACTGGGAGGGATCAACTGCTTTGGAGGACAGGGTCAAAATTCAAATGATCTGGACAAATTGGAGAAATGGTCTGAGTAAACCGTGAAGTTCAACAAGACAAATGCAAAGTGCTCCACTTAGAAGGAACAATCAGTTTCACATATACAGAATGAGAAGAGATGTCTAGGAAGAGTACGCAGAAAGAGATCTAGGGTTATAGCGAACCACAAGCTAATATAGTCAACAGTGTGTGCTGCTGCAAAAAGCAAAACGGTTCTCGGATGCAATAACAGGTATGTTTGTGAGCAAGACATGAGAAGTCATTCTTCCACTCTACTCTGCGTGGTTAGGCCTCAACTGGAGTATTGTGTCCAGTTTCGGGCACGCATTTCAAGAAAGATGGAGAAATTGGAGAGGTCAGAGAGAGCAACAAGAATTATTAAGATCTGAGAACATGACCTACGAAGAAGGTGAAGAATTGGGTTTGTCTGTTTGGAAAAGAGAAGACTGAGAGGGACAGATAGCAGTTTTCAGGTATCTAAAGGGTGTCATAAGGAGGAGGAGAAAACTTGTTCATCTTAGCCTCTAAGGATAGAACAAGAAGCACTGGCTTAAACTGCAGCATGGAGGTTTAAGCTGACATAGGAAAAGTTCCTAACTTGTTAGGGTGGTTAAACACTGGAAAGAATTGCTGTAGGAGTTGTGGAATCTCATTCTGGAGATATGTTAAGGTAGTTAGATAAATGTCTATCAGGGATGGTCTAGACAGTATTTGGTCCTGCCATGAGGGCAGGGGACTGGACTCGATGACCTCTCAAGGTCCCTTCCAGTCCTAGAGTCTATGAGTCTATGTGCTGCTTTTCTTGGTTTTGCTCCCATCCATCAGAGGCCTCTCTTTTACAACATGCAGCAGAGAGGGAGGCTGGTCCAGTGATTAGGGAGCTAGCCCTGAGAGACCTGGGTTCTATTCCCCCCTGGACTTCCTGTGTGACCTCAGGTCAATGCCTTAAGGACAGACTTTCTAAGGTTTTTATGCACCCGAAGATGTAGCTAGGCATCTAGTGGGGTTTACAAAACACCTAACCTTCTGGGCGTTTTTGAAAATCCCACTAAGTACCTAAATACCTTTGAAAATCTGTCTGTTACTCTCTCTGTGCCCCTGTGCCCCATCTATACAGTGCGGATAACAGATACTACAGTGATGGGGCCACATAAGTACCACAGGTAAAGTGGGAACTTCTCTTTACCACTACTATCCCTTCCCTGGGTTTTGGCCCCTTCTTTTCACTTGTGCTGCTCACATCTTCCACTTTTCTGAATGTAACATTGGCTCAGAAGGCTTGGCTGCATTTCTTCTGAGTTCCCTGTGTTCTCTCTTTAACACCCCTCTCTGTCCCTGCATAGGGATTCCTGTTTTACAGGTTCATCTAAGGACTTCCAGGTCCTTGATTTAATTACTAGCCTTTTCTCATCTTAATCACCCTTTCTCTGTTTGTAAACAAAACACCAACTCCCTGCCCCTGGGAGAAGCACCTTTCTGCAGAACTCACATTCCACACTCATGCTGAGCAGTTAAGAGCTCCACCTGGGAGCACACCTCATGTATGAAACTCGACGGGGGAGCAGTCTCCTCTGCCCTAATTGGCACCCTAATGTGGCAAGGACACTCACACTGAGGACAAAGTACAGCCTTAGAGATTTTTATTAAAACAAATAAAGTAAAAATAAAAAAATAAAGCTCTGAGCTACATAAAAAGACAGGAGTAGTACAGTATTGGGGATATCTGTGGTATCGTTCTTTGCACAAGCTCTTAAATCTGCATACTTACACCCTTCCTTGAGGACCTGGTGATAAAAGACTAAGGGCCAGCCCTGGCTCTGGCTTGCCAAATGAGTCCAATGGTCCAGGTTCTTCAAAGCCCAAGATTTGATGGTAGAGCTGAAAGGTCAAATGATGGAAAAATTAACAGTGATGGAAAGCAGCTCTAAGCTAAAACTAAAAATTAACTCTCCACATGGTGATTTGCTCTATCATAGGGCCTGAGCACCATCATGAATATTAATGCTAATACTTAGCCTTCTGTGCCCAAATCTAATTTCCTCACCCACATAATATTGAGGTGTACTTATTCTATAGGTTAACATATTAATAAATATGAATACCACTTAGGTCATTCATATCCATCAGTTCTTGCTTAAACCAGTTTACAGTTATTCCATGTTCCTGCAGTTGCTGTTTACTGCTAAGTTCCGACTCCTGCTACTGAGCAAGCTACTTTGAATTCCCTAAAACTAAGGGTAACTGTCAGATTATCTCTCTATGCCAAAGGTTACAGGCCTACTATACTTGACTATAGTCATGCTAACTTGCTTAAGCTAATGTCTTACAGGATACAGGCCTATGGGCTCCTTGAATTACAGCTGAATATAATAAAAGTTAAGCTAGTCCTTTGGGCTACAAGGAAGATGCTCTGTTAATGGTACATGACTTTAGAATTTCCCGCCACTCAAGGTGAAACAGTGTGAATCTCTGGTTTATTTCCAGTCAGCATGACACATTTTTATTTCTATTGTAGATGGGGGAAGGTTTGCGTGTGTGTGTGTGTGTGTGTGTGTGTGAGAGAGAGAGAGAGAGAGAGAGAGAAGTGTTCTAGGTTTATACAGATTCAAGAATGTTCTGTGCTCTATTATCTTAATTTTTGTTTTCATATTGGGGGTGGGGGGGTTATATTTTGTTCAGTCCTTCGAGATCTTTGTGATCTATGGGTGCCCATATATTAAAACTTAATAATAATACATTTTCTTGTAGAACTTTAATATTCCTCTAAGATCTTAAGCCATTTCTGCTGGCCCTTGATACATCTACATCATACCTAATTTCTGAACTGTGTGTACATAGAAGTGTATGAAGTCCTCCAAGTAAATTAGATCTTTTAGCTAGTTTAGCTATTTCTTATGAAGATATGTCAACCGTTAATCTGAACCTATGCAAGAGGAAGATTCTAAACAGAAGCTGTATAGTGAGAAATGAGAGAGAGTGAGCATATAGCTAAGAGATAAAGTTCTTTGATCAGTGTGAGAAGATTCTTTCCCACTGTCATGTTAATGTCTCTGAACTGATGACTATTTCCATGTGACTTACAGCCTCCCCTAACTGGCTGTCTATACAATTTTGGAAACGGGATGTGGTTCTCAGGCCAAAAAGTTTGCCTGCCCCTGTTATACACTGAAATGTAAGCGCAATATTTATACCCCAGTATTTATGTTGTAAAAATGAGAAAGTAAGACAGCAATAGTGTGCTTCTCACAGTTTTGTATTTTTATCTGATTTTGTAAGCAAGTTGTTTTTAGTGAGGTGAAACTTGGGGTACACAAGACAAATCAGACTCCTGGAAGAGGTACAGTAGTTTGGAGAGGTTGAGAGCCACTCCTCACCCATAGCAAATAATATTCAAATAATATTTATATTAATCTTAAACAATTTAGGCAGAAACTTCTCCTAAAATTCTACATCATCTGGATTTTCCATTCCCGTTGGAATCTCACACCCCAAATACATATCTCCTGGGACAGTTATTGTTTTATTTTTTTAAAGAAACACTTCTCCTCAGTGTATTGCATTTAATCAGGTCTCTATTCTGAATAGAACTATGTAACGTTTTTTGAACAAAAGTTTTTCAGCAAAAAAATAGAAATTCAACAGGACTGAAACATTTTACAAATTTCTGTAAATTTTGCTGAAATGGTTGGAACCCTGCACCTCCCCCTCCCCCCAAAATCCTTAACAATGAAAATGTTTCATTTTGAAGTTTTGAAAGGAAATGTTTTGATTTTTTTTAATTTGAAACTTTTTTGAAATTTCCTTCACCTATACCTGGCTTTCAGAACACCCATCCACTGTTACTCATCAAATCTGGGCAGCACACATACTGCTCTAACCTATGCTGGGTGAGGAATGAGCCTCTCCTCAGCCCAATACAGAAGAGACACAAAACTAACTTTGCCCTGTCTTTTTCTCCCCTCCCTGATTCTTGAGTCTCAAGCTAGGTTCCCTGTAAACTGTGCGACCATGTGGCCACGCAGGTCCCCTGGGCTGACTGAGCCCAGCCCCTCCGGAGCTGCAGGGAGAGGAGCCCCTCGCTCAGCCCAGCCCAGGCCAGCTAGAACTGCTGTGGCCAGGGAGAGGTGCTCCTTCCACCCAGCCCAGGTGCTGCTTGGGGAAAGAAAGCTGGGAGTAATCGTCTCTCCCTGTTGTAGCCCCGGGTCAGCCTGCACCTCCAAACCCCTCATCCTTTGCCTTACCTCAGAGCCCACACCCCCAGCCAGAGCCCTCACCCCCAACACAGCCCAGCCCTCTTCCCTGACTCTGAGCCCCCTCCTGCATCCCAAGCCCCTCATCCATGGCCCCACCACAGAGCCTGAGCTCCCTCCCACACCCCAATCCCCTCATCTCTGACTTCACCCCAGAGCCCACACCCACATCCAGAGCTCTCACGACCCACATACCCCAACCCTTTGCCCTAGCCCTGATCCCCCTTCCACTCTTCCTGCGCTCCAACCATCTGCCCCAGCCGTGAGCCCCCTTCTGCACCCCAATCCCCTCATCCCTGACCCCATCCCATAGCCCTCACCCTCAACCAGGGCCCTCATCCCCCTGCACCCCAACTCTCTGCCCCACCCCAAGCCCCTCATCCCCAGCCCCACCCCAGAGTCTGTATCCCCAGCTGGAGCCCTCACCCCCCCCAGCCCTGAGCCCCCTCCCATACTCCAAACCCCGTGGCCCCATCCTGCCACATGAATTGTGTTATGTGCATCAATATGAAGGCGATGTGTGACACATAACAGAATTAATTCCACACATGGGTAGGAAAAATTAGAGGGAACATTGATCAAGTCAAGCTCAGCTTTGGCACAGAGATGAACTAGGTCCTGAAAGCTTAGCATTCACAAGAAGCAGATGTGATGCAACCTTATTGAGTGTGGGCTGAAGGAGACCAGTGGCTTCCCCAGGAATTGAAATTAGTGGGGGTGTTCAAATGTATAGAGTGTGTGTGTCAGGGCCGATGAGGAGTGAGACCGTGAGGGTGAAGGTGGGCTATATGGCACCATAGTAAAAACTGAAAAATGTTTCATGACCATTTTATTAGATTTAACTCATGTTTTTAAATCATCACACAAATTAAAGTTGGCTACTCAAGCCTTCTATGAAGCACTACATCTACAGCCTTCTCGGTTTCTTGTTATAATTTTGCACAACTCTGTTAATGAACTTCTTGAATGCAATGCGTTCATCTTTGGTGGCTTCTTGTGTGTCCGGTACTTCCATTGCTTCAATTGATATGCTCGTTAGTTCATTCACATGATCAGGCAGAAGGTGACGTCTTTCAGAACACAAAATTTTTTTCAATGAGGCAAAAGAACGCTCAACTGTAGCTGTTGTGACTGGGAGTAGCAAGAGATTAATTCCTACTTCTTTCATCCCAGAAACAGAACACAACGATCAGGTCGAGCCACTAGAGATGATAAAAAATAAGTTGAAGTCAAATCTTCATTCATTCGTCGTATGATATTCCACTCTGTGCTCAAATTCTCTATTCTGTCCTGAGCACATGGCAGACCCACTGCTGGTAGTGCCTCACTCCACTCCACTGTTGGTGTTTTATAGGACAGGCATCTGTAAGAGCTATGTAGAGGTTGAGTAGAATCTAGAAGTCGCTGTTGTAGATTTTTAAGAATCAAGTCTGTGTGCTTTTTCAGTTGTCTCAAACACTTCTTGTCTTCTTCACTTAAGAATTCAATATAAATACCTTCATTAGTCAACTTCTGGACTGAAGTCTTTGCTTCTTCCAGTACTTTGTCAATGGATAGCTCTCCAATTGATCCAAATGTAGCTTCTATTGCTGGACAAAGATCAACCACTGTTGTAGCAGATGCCTGGATGGCATTGTTTAATGACCAAAGTGGTTTCAACAGTAGACTTATGAGAAAGAGAATGGCAATTGTCTTCTCTGAACGTAGTAGTAAAAGTAGTCCACCAGCCTCACTACCTAGATCTATCCCATCTTGGTAGATACTTTCCAAAGACAGTAGTAATGGTTGGAGTAATTTGAAGACAACAGCCAAGGATCACTCATGAGAAAGCCAGAGGGTTTTCCCAGGTTGGACTAATTTGAACGTCAGTCTGAGTGTATCTTCTATATTTTCCAAGATATTCAGTCTTTTTGGACTCTTGGTGACAAAAGAATATAATGAAGATATTAAATTTATAGCTTTTTTAATGTCTCTTGAAGATTCTGCAGCTCGTACTAGTGCTAGTTGGAGTAGATAGCCTCTGCAGTGTGTATAGGAGAAATTAGGGTTACACTTTTCTCTGAGCAAAGCTTGTACTCCACCATGTCTTCCAGAAAAGTTTGCAACTCCATCAGATGCACAAGCAGCCCTCTGTCTGGGGTCCAACTGACAAGCCTTTAACTCTTCTAAGATGTGGGTTGACACAGATGCAGCCGATGTGTCTTCTATAATTTGAACACTTAGAAATGCATTTACTGGCCTACCCCTGACATCAGGATAATGTACACAATGACTTAATACTCGATGCCCATTTGCATTGGTGCATTCATCAGCCATGTACACAATTTTTTTGAATGTGGTGAGAGAGTTCTTCACTTTTTCAACTGTTGAGTCTTTCACCGTTGCGCCACATGTTTCTAGCCAGTCAGCTGAGTTTCTTGCAAAAAGATAGTAAGCATTTGCTGGTCTTGTTCAGAACCAGTGTTCAACTTGAGGATGAACAAGTGACAATGCATTTAACATTGGCCTCCAGTTTGTAGTGGTATCTCTTGCTTAAATAGAAAGCAAATGTAGTGGTATTTCATGCTTAAATAGAAAGTAGGATGCCACAGCCATGTTTGTTCACATGAACTGTGTTGTCTCCAGCATTCTTAACAGCCTCATTAAGTATTTCTAAAATTGGCTTTGAAAGTGGGCTTATAAGGCTTTCTGTATGTTGATGCACTCCAGAGGCCTGGTGTTTTGCAACCTTTTCACGTACACCTCTATCTTGTATAACGCTGTCCTTTGGAGCCAAAAAATCTTACTGCGTTATACGTGAAACTGTGTTGTATTGAACTTGCTTTGATCGAGATCGCAGCCCTGCCTCCCCAGAGCACTGCTTTACCGCATTATATCCAAATTCATGTTATATCGGGTGGCGTTATATTGAGGTAGCGGTGTAGTTTGTCAGCATTGGCTTTGCTGATTGGTTTGACAAACCAAACTCCTCCACTTTTACCAATTAAAGCACTGGGAAGCTTTCCTTCTTCGTAAGCTTTTTTGCAAGAGGTGCACCAGTAGCCATCTTTTGTAACTTCAATAAATGGGAACACTGTGACCGACAAACATTGGGAACTGCCTTTAGGTTTTGGAGACACTTTCTTCAGTTAGGTAGCTGTATTTGTGCTTTGGGCTGGTTGGATGTAGATATACCACTTGAACCTTCAGATGATATGTTGATATAGTCTTGGTTCTTGATGTGTTCTTCACCTTGGTTAGTTTTTGACACCTATGAGTGGAAAAATTGTCGTATTATTTTTTGTCTTTTCATTTTCACTTTGACCTGCAACGTATAAAAGAGATATGAATAAAGTAAATGTTTTGTTAGGATAATGCAAATTTATCATAAGGATAATGCAAGTTACACTAAAACACATAACAGGTCTAGATTTTTAAAAAACATATAATTTTTTTTAAAAAATGTGTTTAATTTAAATTGACTTTTGAAAAGTAAGCCATCATGGGATAAAAGGGAAGTCCTCTCATGGATCAGTAACTGGTTAAAAGATGGGAAACAGGGTAGGAATAAATTATCAGTTTTCAGAATTGAGAGAGATAAATAGTGGTATTCCTGAGGGGTCAGCACTGGGACCATTACAGTTCAACGTATTCATAAATGATCTGGAAAAATGAGTAAACAGTGAGGTGGCAAAATTTGCAGATGATACAAAACTATTCAAGATAGTTAAGTCCCAGGCAGATTGCGAAGAGTTACAGAGGGCTCTCACAGAACTGGGTGACTGGGCAATAAAATGGCAGATGAAATTCAGTGTTGATAAATGCAAAGTAATGCACATTAGAAAACAATCTCAACTATACTGTTGCAGCCCTAAGGCCTCTATTCTAACATGGTGTCTGTATGGCCAATTGTCGGTCATCGAAAGGTCACGCTGGTACTGTGTGCAACACCGTGGTGCGGTGTGCAACATTAGAGTGCTGTGTGCATTTTCCCACTTTTTTTGCCTGGTCACCTAGGGGTCAGGCTAGTGCTGGGTGCATAATACTGGCATGCCGTGAGCAAAGGGGCCCAATCTGACCAATCGTAGTTCAGTTCAAAAGGTCGGATTAGGGTTGTGTGCAAAACCATGCTAGTGTGCTGGGTGCAGCTTCTAGTAGCTTCTAGTGTGCCGTGTGCAGATTCCATCTACGTAGAGGGCAACAGCTCGGAACCTGGAGGGCGTGGGAGCTAGGGACCAATCAGATTTTGACAAGTGTAAAAGAGCTTTTGAATAAAATCATGCCTCGTGCCAGGATCTGCAGGAGTATCCACGTACTGACTGAAGGACTTGATCAGCCCTTCAGCCAGGGGCCTCCTCCAGATATAGCTGGCTCGAGATGTGTCGTTTATTGCTTTTCCAACGTTATCTTCTATGGATTCAGTATGCTTCTGACGTCTGTACTGCTGGTCAGCTGCGCCTGGAATATGGTACTTGCTTTCTAATTTTCTGTGAATATTCTGTGCTTTGCTTAGCGTCTTCTCTTTTTCCCTCTTTTATTTGGTATAGAACTGCATATATTGTTATCTGACATAAAGTTGTGTATATATGGTATATAAAAACTGAGTTGTTGTAATAACTTCTATTGAAGTTAATTGGTGTATTTAATAGTAGTATTTGGTTAGTGTGCACACAGTTCATTTCATTTAGTGTATTCATTTACTTTTTAAAAGAGCAGTTAATTTTGAAGTATTTGGTTCCTTGTTAATGAATGTAAATAGCTTGCTTCAAGTTGTGTGAATGTTTTTGTTCTAATAGTACTGTTAGTTGGTAAAAGTGCTCCTCCCCAGCCCAAGTTGTGATTTTCTCCCTGTTAATAAACGACCACGTGGTGTTTTGAATTTTCAGTCTGTCTGGTCTTAATTTTCCTCTCTCAATTAAAAAATTCACCGAACCCGCATGTAGCAGAGTGGATCTCTGTTCCGGCCCTAAAGGGGTTAAAACAGCCCGGGGAAAGGGGCTGGGGCTGGAGCAAGCAGCCCTTTTGAGCTGGGCTGATTGGGGGAAGTGGCAGCAGCTGGGGCCATGCCCCAAACTGAGCCACAGGCCCTTATAAAAGGGCTGAGAAGCCAGGAGTCAAAAGAGTCTCTCTCTGCGTTCAGAGAGAGAAGGGCCTGGCTGCTGAGACAAGGTACCTAGCGTGGAGCAGGGCTGGGGAAAGGCAGAGGAGCTGGGGAGCTCCTGCCTGGAGAGCCCCAGGCTGCGGCCTAGGATTAGACCAGGAGGTACTGGGGTTGCAGGGTGCAACCCAGGGATAGGCTAAGGCAGCAGGTCCAAACCCCTTTGCCAATGATGAGAGGCTAATACTGCAGTCTGCCCCAGGGCGTGGGGCTAGCTAATGACTGGGCAGTTGCCAAGACCCTGAGGCAAAGTGGGGATAGAGTGTGGGGGGTCCCAGGGAGGGGAAACCCTAAGAGAAAAGGGGTTACTGCCAGGGGGGCAGCACCCCATGTAAAAGGGGCACTGGGGTCCAGGGAGGGACACGGGGCCAGAAGGCAGATCACCGGCTTGCAGAGGGCGCTCCAGCTGCATATTCGAGCTGATTCCCTGAAGCAACCAGCAGGAGGCGCCGCGGGGGTGAGTCACGCCCGGTTACAGGATGCAAGACAACATGTCACAGGAGACCATGTAAGCCTCTGCAGCCTTGAATGCTGAGCACAGGGCTTGGAGGATCACAGACAGCATGGCCAAGGAAAGAGTGAAAAGGAGAAAGGTGCTGAAAAAAGGAGAGGGACATGCAGCAGGAGATGCTAATGCTTCTCAAGCAGCCAACAGTCATGATGCAGACTCTGGTTGACCTTGAGGTTCAATAGTCCTGTGCTCGCCTCCTTCTGCAGCCTGTAGAGAACTGAATTCTAGGACCTCCTTACACAGCTCCACATACATTCCACATGGCATCAGGGGCTGTTGCACATGGTTAAAAAAGAACTAGATAAATTCATGGAGGATTTGTCTGCCAAGGGCTNTTGGAAAAGGTTCAGAAAAGGGCAACAAAAATGATTAGGGGTATAGAATGGCTTCCATGTGGGGAGAGATTAATAAGACTGGGACTTTTCAGCTATTAGCCAGGATGGGCAGGAATGGTGTCTCTAGCCTCTGTTTGCCAGAAGCTGGGATTGGGTTACAGGGTATTGATCACTTGATGATAACCTGTTTGTTCATTCCCTTTGGGGCACAAACCAGACCCCCAGAGATAAAAAGCTATCAACACCTTAGACAGGTGTCAACAAAATCAAATGGACTATCACCTGGTTGAGTGGCCAGTCTTTGGCAGGAAAAAGGACATGAGTGAAGATTTCAGTTTGACAAAGAAACAGCTGGCGATTTCCATCCACACAGACTTTATCTCCTGAACCTCAGCTGGAGATGATTCTCAAAAAAGGAAAAATATAAGATGGAAAGCGCAAAGGCTTCAAATTATGTTGTCTTTCCCTTTTCTCTATCCATAGCATCCACAACACCAGAAGAACAAAGAAAATAGATTTGGACTGGGAGAGGGATCCTGACTGAAAGAATGATTCCCAGGACTGTTAAAATGTGGTGAGAGAGACTTTTGCTTTGAATTCACTCTAGCTTGTTAAATTAGGCATTACCTTTTGTAACCAATTCTGATTTTTATGCTTCATTACTTGTAATTGCTTAAAATCTATCTTACGTAGTTAATAAACTTGTTTTTTGTTTAATCTAATCCAGTATGTTTGGATTGAAGTGTTTAGGGAGCTCCATTTGGATTAACAGAATCTGTGCATATCATTTTCTGTTAATAAAATGATAGACTTCATACGAGCTTATATTGATCAGGAGAGAGCTGATATCATATTGCATCTATATAGATCCATGGTACATGCACACATTGAATACTGTGTGAAGATCTGGTCACCTCATCCCAAAAAAGATATATTGGAATTGGAAAAAGTACAGAGATGGGCAACTAAAATGATTAGGGGTATGAAACAGGAGGAGAGATTAAAATGACTGGAAATTTTCACCTTAGAAAAGAGATGACTAAGGGGGGATATAATAGAGGTCTATAGAATCTTGACTGGTGTGAAGAAAGTGAATAAGGAAATGTTGTTGTTTAATCCTTCACATAACACAAGAACTAGCAGTCACCCAATGAAATTAATAGGCAGCAGGTTTTAAAAAAACAAAGGGAAGTACGGTAACTCCTCATTTAACATTGCAGTTATGTTCCTGAAAAATGTAGGAGAGGGGCAAGTCAAACAGTACTTGTGACACAGGCAGACGATCAAGCAAAACACCTCTACCAGTCTATGTTCATACTTCTCAAATCTATTATGCTTTTTCAGATACACTATTTTATCATACACTGTATATGCTTTTAAAATGTGTATTAATGTTTCAATTTCAATTCAAATTTCCAAATAGTCACTAAATTGGCATGTAACTAGTTCTAGTTCACAAAACTGGGGGAGGGGAGAATTCAGGGAGGGGTGTAGGGAAATCACTACCTATCTTCAGTGATAGGGCCAGGCTCCTTAGAAATGTGGGGCTTCTGATTCTGTCACTACTTAGAAAATCATTGCTAACTTGTCTGGCAAAGGCCTTCACATTCAATCTGTCCTATTTAAGTCTGAACTGGCACATTGGTCGCTCATGGAAAGAGAAACTTCTTTAAAAAGACCAGGCTGTTCTGTTACGCTGAAAAGAATGAGTGAAATGGGGGATGGGATGCGGGGTGGGGAGGGAGAGAAGTGTGGAATGGAAATTGGGAGAAACAAGGGAAGGGGAAGAGAAAAAAAGAAAGCGATTCAAAACCAGACAAGAATAGGGATGAAATAGATGTGAAAACAAAGTGAATGGGGTAAGAAGAAGAATAGGTGAATAATGATATTGCAGGATATCAAGGGTAACGATTCCCAAAACCACTGTAATTTTAGCACACAAATATCTCAAGTGAACCAATGTGTTCCAATCATCATCTTTCATGACATAGAGGCCTCTGCCCTCTTTCCTTCAAACACACACAACCCTTCAGAGCCCTTAGACACGTGTTAAACGTGTTTGAAAGCTGGACTTTTTCTGTCTACTGATTGCTTAGTTGTTTGCTCCTGGCTTCTTCTCCCTACTGTTCATTCTACTCTCCCTCCTTTGTTTATCCCCACCTCCTTCACAGTCTTTCCATAGCAGGCCTCACTGTCCCACTTCTTTCCTTTCCCCATCTTCCCTTTTCTTCCTCCCTTCTTAATGTCTCTCTTAATCATATTCCCTCCCAGTCCCTGCCTCCTCTTTACTCCTATCTCCTGCCATTCCTCCTCATTCTATCCCTGTCCCTATGATAGAAAAAAGAAATTGATAAATAAAAGAGAAGTGAAACTAGCCAGACCATGACTCGCTCCTAACTTTGCCCTGACCTTCATGCTTGGAAACTTCACCCCTTCTCCACCTTGTCTTTTTAGAGGGTAAGCTGTTCAGGGCAGGGATGGTCTTTCACCCTGTGCTTGTACAGCATGCTATGCTAGGAGATCTTGTTCCTGCCTCAGGCCTCTGGGCACTATGACACTATCAATAATAATTAATGAAGCGCTACACGTACGGAAGAGGCAGGAGGGTTGACGACTGGACTGACATTTGGGAACATATATGGCCGTTAATAAAAGGCTGTTACAGAGATTTCTACTGTTATTGCGTAAGGCATTAGTTGCTTAAGACTGCCATTAAATTCCAAGAGTTACACATTAACATATGAGAAATGATCAGAGCTGCATGTATTTGACTGTTGGAGAATTCTACGCATAAGTGAGTTTAATGAATGGTAGCTGTAGGTTGAAGTAAACACCTTGGGCCAGATCCTCAGAGAGTGTAAATTTCTACAGCTCTGATGTTAGTGGAGCTATGCCAATTTACATGAGCTGAGGAGCTTGCTCATAGTACAGTGTGGTACCTCCTAGAAATTCTTATACACAAATGTCAAGACTGGAGTACAGGGGTATTTTGGGGTCTCCTTAGTGTATTACAATGTCATGTTTAGTCATCATTATTAAGTGGTGCTTTTTAAAAAAGAACAAGCTATATAGGAGAGAGATAACTAACAGAAACAAGGGGTGAAGACTGACACCAGTGTATACTTCCATAGCTTTTGTAGGGGAAACCTTTTCTATTTTCCACAGCCATGGAGAACTTCAGACATACCACAATGGGCTGAGGAGAGATTTGGGAGACACAGTACTGTGGGGTTTTTCTCGGCATCCTTGAAGAATGGGGTTTGGGTAGGAAAGCTAGAGAAGTGAGAGCAGAGCTAGTGGATCTGTCATACAATAGAATATTTGCTTTCCACACCTTGCTGTGACAGGAGGAGGTTGAGTGAGCTCACTTGGCTCACTCCCACACTGCAGAAACTTGCCAAAGAGCCCTCCAGCTATGGCTAATTAGGAACAGGAAATAAAAGGAAGTGACAAGGTTAGCTACAGATCTGTCTTAGGAACACCTATGTAGTCACATGGCTTCACTGCTATTGTTGTTCAAGCTAGCAAGATCAAAGCTAGTTGGGGTAGGCCAACATGTACTGCATTCAGACCTTTGATTGCAGTGTATACATACCCTATGAGGAAGCGAAGACACTCATTCACACTGAGAGTAATGAAACAGAGACAGACAGATGCAAAATGGCTACCAGCTGAAGGCAGCTCCCTTCCAGCTGTGACTTCCATCTCATTGAGAACAATGGGAGTTAGCATCCATTTTGAAAGAGGCAATTTTTTTGTGGAATTCTTTGTAGTAAACCATTGTATCTAATGCAAAAAAAAATTTCAGTTATGATGCATAATTGGAAAGAATTACCATTAATTCTTAAAAAAAAAAAGTGTATCCTACCTACAAAACTTCAGTGAGTTTTAACTTTGAAGAAACAGTTGTTCTGTTACTGAGATGATTAGAGGCAGAAAAAGTTGGGCAGTAAGTTTCTTAAATGACCCATTTGTAATTAATTGTAATTATTAAATTAACGAATTTAAATTTTTCAAAGAGTAAATGCTGATATTTTGGGGAGGATATGTTCATTCATAACAGAGGTTGGAATCCCTGCTCTGAGTGCAAAACTCAACATCACTTTAACTGTAGAGGTGTTATTGCTACCTCCATAATGTTTATCATCTTAGACTCATAGAATATCAGGGTTGGAAGGGACCTCAGGAGGTCATCTAGTCCAACTCCCTGCTCAAAGCAAGACCAATTCCCAACCAAATCATCCCAGACAGGGCTTTGTCCAGCGTGACCTTAAAAATCTCTAAGGAAGGAGATTCCACCACCTCCCTAGGTAACCCATTCCAGTGCTTCACCACCCTCCTAGTGAAAAGGTTTTTCCTAATATCCAACCTAAACCTCCCCCATTGCAACTTGAGACCATTACTCCTTGTTCTGTCATCTGGTACCACTGAGAACAGTCTAGATCCATCCTCTTTGGAACCCCCTTTCAGGTAGTTGAAAGCAGATATCAAATCCCCCTTCATTCTTCTCTTCTGCAGACTAAACAATCCCAATTCCCTCAGCCTCTTCTCTGGACTCTTTCCAATTTTTCCACATCCTTCTTTTAGTGCGGGGCCCAAAACTGGACACAGTACTCCAGATGAGGCTTCACCAATGTTGAATAGAGGGGAGTGATCACGTCCCTCGATCTGCTTTTGTCTTCTTTCCTCTTTTAATCTTAAAAACTGTATTTGTAAAAGTTGAGATTTTGAGTTAATTGGACTGAGTCATATCTGGTCACCATCCCAAATAGTTTTGAGACAGCAGCAATCTCTCACCATATATGGCACAGACAGTATCTTTGTAACATTGCTAGTGCTTGTTCAGAATTTCATGTTTCATAATGCAACTTTGAAATGATACCATTCTGGTTAATCACTGCCAAAAAAGTACCTGTAAACCACAAAAATGCTATGGCAAGTGTTTGTACTTACACTAAAATATTAACAGGTATCCTGTAAAACAACAGCAATAAAGCACTTTTTAAAAGTATTGGATTTTCTGTCATGCTAAATTTGTTTATTTCTTTGAATAATAAAAATATTCCTATACAATGTTCTAGGTACCCTAGAACTACTAATATTACAACAAAACTTGAGTGGCATTCTTCTTATTCTTTGATTTCCTGTCATTCGGCTCAACAGTGACAATGAGGCTGAATGAAGTCTTTCCACCACATTTTATCTTGTTCCAGCTTTGCGACTTTTTTCTTCTTTTAATGTTCTTCACTGCATCTATCCTATGCATCCTTGGTCTTCCTCTATTTCTAGTTTCTTTAGTATCGCCATGTATGGTATCCTTCCTGGGTCTATTCTTGACACGTGACCAATCCATCTCAGTCATTTTTCTTTAATCATCTGTAACAGTGTTATTTCTTGCCACCATTTTCTTATCTTCATTTTTTTTTATTTTCAGCAGTCCTTAGACTCTCAGTATTCCTCTCAGCCAGTTCATTTATTCAGGCAGATCTTTCATTCATCAGCTTTCCTCTACCTCAGCATTCCGACCCATATAGCAATATCGGCTTGAGAGTTGTCTCATATTTGCTGATTTTTGTTTTTATCAAACTGACTTTAGTCTTTTAGTCATTTAACAGCATTAAAATCTTCAAAAAGAGCTCTGCCAGCCTGTTCCTTTCCACTCTTTTCTCACTGTGGGGGAAGCCCTCTCCAAAACCCCTGTCTTTTGAAATGTGCTCAGAAGGGCCCCTGTTTGGTCTCATTGAGACTGGGGAGAAGGTAGGGAGGGGAAAGAAATTTCAGAATCTGAACCCTCACAGATAATTGTCTGCCAGTCATTCCCCTCTTTTAGATGAAGGGGAAATCCAGCTCAAAGGCCTTTGCTGACTACAGCTGTGGCAGTGTGGCATGGGAAGAGAGGTGATCTCTGGGGTAGACCATGTATAGGTGATAACTGACATGTTAAACTCCACCAATGGGCAGTCAGTGCAGATCTCAGCACACTGGTGTCAGACGTTCCCAGGGAGGTGCTTCGGTGAGTAACAAAGCCACTGAATTCTGTACTATCTTCAGTTTCTGTTTTAAGATGTAGCCCCATACAGAGTGCATGAAAACAGTCTGATCTGGTGGTGACAAAGGCATGGATAACAGTGGCAAGGACCACATCTGAAAGGAAAAGGTAGCATGCTCCTAGCCAATTAGTAGATCCTGGGTGGGATTTTCTAGAAAGGAAAGTGTTTATAAAATACATGTTTTTTACAATTTACTTTTCAATTGTATATGCATTTCAATAACACTCATGATGTTAGTATGTGAGTTCTCAGGGTCATATTTACAGAGAATTGGGAGTAAGAGCTCTGGGAGGACGGATGTGTTCTTATTAAAGCATGGAGAACTTGTATTTAACAATTAAATTATTTGTATTTAAACATTAGAAAACATAGCAACAAGAGTGTGACCAGTGGCTAGAAGGTACAATCCATAGCAACAGCAGACTCTTCTATTTACATGTTAAAACTGGCTTTGTGCCTTATCTAACAAATCTAGACTAGCTTAAACTCCTGATGATAGATTGCTCTCTCTAAGAATTATTCAAGTGGATACTGTTATGACAATCTAATTTGAAATGCAAATATCTTATTTATAATCTCACATTCCACCTATCTCATTCATGCTACTGAATTATAGTAATTATCTAAGGGAATATGCTACCTTTGTAGCCTGAACTATAAATAAACAAGTGAGCAATTGTATTAGTTACTGATTTCTTATGCAAAAAATGCAGCCCTCTCCTTTATTTCCCAGCTCTCTTCCCAATAAACTTTGTAATTCCAACATTATGCACATTGGAAAACTTAATCCTAACTATACATACAAAATGATGGTGTCTAAATTAGCTGTTTTTATCAAACTGATTTTAGCCTTTTAGTCATTTAGCAGCACTAAAATTGTCAAAAAGAACTCTGCCAGCCTGTTCCTTTTCACTCCTTTCTTGCTGTGAGGAAACCCTCTCCAAAACCCCTGTCTTTTGAAGCTAGGGTGACCAGATGTCCTGATTTTATAGGGACAGTCCCGATTTTTGGGTCTTTTTCTTATATAGGGTCCTATTACACCCCACCCCATCCTGATTTTTCACACTTGCTGTCTGGTCACCCTATTTGAAGTGATCTTGTAATCATCATGGATAGATCTCTGAAAACATCTGTTCAATGTGCAGCAGCAGCCAAAAAACCTAAATATGTTAGGAACTATTAGGAAAAGGATAGTTAATAAGATAGAAAATATCATAATGCCACTATAGAAATCCATGGTACACCCACACCTTAAGTACTGTGTGCAGTTCTGGTCACTCCATCTAAAAAAAAAAAAAAATAGAATTAGAAAAGGTATAGAGAAGGGCAACAGAGATGATTAGGGGTTTGAAACAGCTTCCGTATGAGGAGAGGTTAAAAGACCGGGACTGTTCATCATGGAAAAATTATGACTAAGAGGGGATATGATAGAGGTCTATAAAATCATGAATTGTGTGGAGTAAGTGAATAGGGACGTGTTATTTACCCCTTCCCGTAACATATGAATCAAGGGTCACACAATGAAATTAGTTTTAAACCTGCTATTAACATGGGAAAGTACTTCTTTACACAATGGCTGGTCAACCTGTGGAACTTCTGTGGCCAAGGGATGTTGTGAAGGCCAAAAGTATAACTGGATTGAAAAAGAAATTAGATAAATTTGTGGATTATAGGTTCATCAATGGCAATTAGCCAAGATGGTCAGGGATGGAACCCCATGCTCTGGGTGTCCCTAAAATTCTGATTGCCAGAACTGGCACTGGATGACAGAGGAGGGATCACTTGATAATTGCCCTGATCTGTAAAAGCAGCAGAGAATCCTGTGGCACCTTATAGACTAACAGACGTTTTGGAGCGTGAGCTTTCGTGGGTGAATACACACTTCGTCAGACGCAGGTCTGCCCTGATCTGTTCATTCCCTAGTAAGCATCTGGCAGTGGACCCTATTGAAAGTCAGGATACTGGTTAGATGGACCATTGGTCTGACCCACTATGGCCATTCTGATGTTCTTATGTAGGTTGTTAGGGATGGGCCAATGAGATTGGGGTGAGAGATAAACACATTCTATATCTTTCTCTCAAAACTTGGCCTATTTCTTCAACTGTTGGAGAAATATGCACATCCTTTTTCTGAATTCTGGTTTCCATTCCCACGGTGAAGCTGAAGCATCAAAACTCAGGGAGGCTATTTTTGTGGTATTTCTGGTTTGTGATGGTAAGCAGAGGTGCCAGAAATCTTATGTGAGCATTTTCTTGTGAGTATTTCAGTCCACGTGTGCAGAGTCAGGAGTTCAAATAAGCTTTGACTAAGCATCTAACCTTTTTGATATGCAATGGTAGAAAATAATTTGAAACATTCTTCTACTGTTGAGACCTCAGTAAGGCTAAATGGTGATTGGTGCTTAATGATGCCTGTTGATTTTTATGTCCCTTAACAACTCATGTAAGGAAATGGCTTTCTCCCATTTTCCATTCTGCTCCACTGCACTTTAAGCCTGGAATGCGCTGTATGTTATATGCTCTCAGTTTCTAGGAAGGGACATGGAACTTTACAAATGGTGGTGTTTTCAGTTGAGCAACTCCAGTTTTAAAAAAAAATAGTAGCAATTTCAAAGACTTAACATTGATACAATAAAACTGCAGACCTTATTGTATGAACAAGCATTTTCCAAGAAAACACTGGTAAAGGTTCTTACTATGCACAATAATATTTATAGTAGGGTTAAATTAAACTATGGAAAATATCTACATGCATCTACATAAATATCTACAAGCAAGTATGTTCAGATGGTAATTCTTAAGAGGAAATTGTCTTCCTTCCTGGAAAAAGGAAGCTGGGGGATGTTCTCAGTTTATTCACAAGGTTTTTTTTCTGAGAACTGAGTAGCATGATTGCTTTTTGTTTTGTCTTAATTCTTTTCCATAAGACTCCAGTTCTCTTGTGTCTCCATATGTCTTCATTGGCTACCCCTATTTTTCATATCTTGTTTAAGATGCTGTTCTAATCTGAAAAGTGTCATTGTAACAATGGCACCAGCTGTGGGTGCAGAGTCCAATCTGTTGACCTTAATGACAAATACGATATGTGGGGTGATATTTTCAAAAGTGCCTAACACTTAGGAACACAAGATGTGTTGACTTGTGCTCTTAAGTACTTAAGCACTTTGAAAATGCCACCTTATCATCATTTCTTCTATTAGCTTTGCAGATATGGGAAAGAATATCTTCAAATTTCACAGGGGCCCTCTGCTTCTGGGTGAATTTTACCCATAATAAGGCCAATGTGCTTTATGCAAAATGGAAAAGATTAATCAAGAATATAAATTAAAGCTACAATAAGGCACTCTGGTAGAGTGTTTAAAAAATAGACTTTTTACGTCCAAGTGACTCATCACAAATACAGGTTCCTGACATGCAGGACAATTACGTTCAAAGTCCAATTCTATCATTCACTCTCCTAGCCAGCAGAAACTGGCTACGTCATTAAAAGTGAGGTCAGGCAGGGAAGAGAGTGTCTGGTCCATGAGCAGCTCATGGAGAATCTGTTGTGTCAGATGCACGCCTTATCCCCTCCAGGCACATTGAAGGAGTGGAGAGAGAGAGAGACAAATAGGTGGAGGAGAAAATACAGATTAAAATAAAAATGTATATAAAGTTTATGATAAGATAAATACTTGAGGTCTCTCTGGTCATTCACAGTTTTACCGAAAAAAGAACAGGAGTACTTGTGCCACCTTAGAGACTTAACAAATTTATGTGAGCATAAGCTTTCGTGTGCTACAGTCCACTTCTTTGGATGCAAGTTACTAAACCAAATGCTTCGTGCAATAGGCCATTAAGGTCAGGTACACACATAAGCCTATTCCTGATATTTTGGTGAAAAACAGCTGTTCTTGTGTGAAAGTTATTCGCAGCCCGTGGCTAATTGCAACAAAACTCTCTACCATATTTGGCTCTTCTACTGGGAATTTTGGGCAGAGTTTATGAGCTGTAAGGACACGAAAGAAGACCTATCTTCTCATCCACATTGATGGCATGATATGACCTAATCTTGTACAAAGGCCAAAGAGCAGCATGGCTTAATATACTTTGTCTGAGGACACTGATTACAAACTCCTACTCCCTCTGGGTTTCTCAGTGTTCTTGCTTAGGTGAGGTTACAAGGTTGTTTTGTTCTGGAGATATTGTAATTGTTATGGCATGTCCCCATAGCTGTTTATCATTCTTTTGCTTACATTTTTTTTGTTAGTATAATTAAACAGCTTTTGTTTTCTGTCTGTTTTGTCTCCTGAAGGTTTTTGGGATAACCCATTTCTGCATTGGATATGTTAGCATGACAGTGTCAGCCTACGGTATATTCCCAAGGAATTCACTAGAAGCAAAAGTCTTTTTCTCCCTTTGCCTCCCAGTAACAATATCTCCTCCTGAGGGAGTGTTAGTCTTTTGCAGCAGCAATGAGGGAGGTTCATTGTCCTGCCCTTCTAAACATTGCTAATGGATTGAAGGGTAGGGCACTGCTGCTTCATGCCTGCAGGTGGGGAACATTGGAGGGGAATGATATCATTTGAAACACACTTTAATAAGTTTTAGAATAATCACATTTTTTTAGACTATAGTGCCAAAATCCACATCTCACATGTTACGACCAACTGCATTTTGGAAACGTGTACAAGTTTAATCAGCAAATAAGGTACAAACAGTGAATATGCTGAGAATGTTGTTCTCCTGGAGGGGGTTCAGAAGGGGAAGGATGTGGAATGAGTTTATTAAATGAAGGAAGCATTGAAGCTGTTGTTAGGAAGGAACTTAGAAAGTAAACAAAGTATCTTCCCCTGCCGCCCAAGCATTCAGTGGTTTTGAGCAATCAAGTTAAAATTGGCTTTGAGATTACAACCCTGGGCATTGATAGTGGGCTATTGGCATCTGTGGGAACTGATAGTGAAGAACTAAATTTGTCTGGCTTGTCTAAATGACCTCAGAACCCTCAACAACTAGTAGAAAGGTGTAAATGCCGAGTAGGGGAGAGAGTTAGTTTAGGGTTTGCACAAAGATACATAATTAGGAGCAATGAGATAAAGAAAAGAGAAATTTAGGGACAACAGTAAGTCACAGGCCTAATGGTGAGATCTGTTAGGCCGCAGAAGTCTCTCCTAATAGAAAAGGTGGAAGTTCCAGACCTTCCGTCATTCTGTCTATTTGAGTGATAAGCATGATGAATACATGAGAGAACAATCCTGCATTGACAAGAGGATGGACTAAATGACATAATGTTTTTTCCTTTCCTTGATTCTACAGTTTCTTGTAAGCAACTTAGTAGTAAGGTAAGGAAATAAAATCAAACGCTAACAGAGGATATTGTGGGTGTTAAACAAAGAGAAGAAAAGAGGTCATGGTGTGTAACATGTAGGCGTTGTTAATGCATAGTTGCACAAATGGTTTACTTTCTGTTGTTCTTGAAGTTCAAGTTTTCTGAAAGCAAACTCAGTTTGTTCTACTTCTTCTGAAAGCATATTAAAACCAAAATCTGTGCTTTCAGGATACACTATACATTAAAAGATAACTGTTATACCACCAGTCTTGGTAATGAAGACATAAATTCAGGCTAGGGGCCGTAAGAACAAAAGACTAGCCAGAATGAGTCAGACCAATGGACCATCTAGCCTCATATCCTGTCTTTCGACAATGGCTGGTGCCAGATCCTCCTAAGAAAATGAACAAAACAGAGCAAATATGGAGCAATCCATCCCCTATCATCCAGTCTCTCCTTTTGGTAGTCAGATACTTACAGACAGACAAAGCATGGGGTTGCTTCCCTGCCCATGTTGGCTAACATCCATTGATGGACCTATTCTCCATGAACTTAATTTTTTTTTGAACCCAGTTATATTGTTGTCCTAGGATATATTATATGATTTGTAGTATTTTTCCTCTAGGGAAGAAAAATGTATAGCCCAAATTTTCAAACATGGGTGCTTAAAGTTGAGTAAGTACTTCTAAATCTATATTTAAGCTCTGAAATAAGTGGCTTTATTTTCAAAGATATTGAGTGATTTAGAATTCCCTTTGACTTCTATGGGAACTACAGATTCCTTCCACCTACTGCAGTCCTGAGGAATTCCCCTGCACCAGAGCCTGCTGATCTTACTTGGTTTTACCCTTCACCTCTGATCCAGTAAAGCATTTAAGCATGTGCATAACTTTAAGGACATGGATTGTCCCATTGCCTTTAGCAAGTATTATGAAAGATGTTACAGAGGCTGTTTGGGGATTATTGAGAATTTCAGGGAATTTTAAGACTGTTGGACTCAAATGATACTTATTTTGTTTAAAAGTTTGCCTGGATGCAAGTGAATTAGTTTGCCATGAACTTTGAGGGGAGCAAAACAAACTACTTTCCTTAAAACAGATAGCATCCTCTAGGCTCTGTTAAAAAAAAAAAAAAAAAAACAAGAAAAAGAAAAAGAAAAAAAGAAAAGTGATATTATGCTTGTAAGTGTTTTGGATGGATGCAATCAATACAAGTGAATATTCTGGTTCTTCTATAAATCAGGTAGTCAGGAAATTGCAATTAAATTGAAGCGGAATGTACATTTGGGTGTGAAATTCATAGCAGATAGGGACAAGAGATTATTTTAAATATCTACACATTTGCTTTGAAAATCTCAACCCAGTCTAGGGGATTTACACATGCTTCCATTAGTTTCATAGTGTCAGATATGCATTTAAATCCTTTAGATTGCTTTGAACATCTCAGTCATAATTTACAGAGGACAAACTTATGTTTCCAAGTGAATTAATACTTTGGTTAATAGCTGTAAGAAAAATCTGGTCAGATGGTCTAAAGTTACACTGTCTTATGGAAGAGCTAGCATTTCAGAGCTGAACAAGCTCGACATAATTTTGTCTAATTATTTCCTTTGATAGGCACATAGCAACTCTCATTTTGTTTGTTAAACAGAATTCATGGATGTTGTCCAGGTAACAGAAGCACAGTTATGATTACATGCTAGAACTGAGAGCTTACTGAATTGTGTAAATTCTCATCATGGGGATTTTAAAGACCAACACTCAAAGAAGCCTATTTTGGAATTAATGCCAGCACTTTTGACCATTTCTGATGTTGCATTACTATTCACTGAAAATTCTGTAGCCCTTAGGCCACATAGATAATTTGATGCCTTTGCAATCCTATAGTATTTGTTTATTTATTTTTTACATCAAAGTGTATTCCATCTCAAAACTTCAATCACCCGCCGTTTGAAGTCAGGGGCTCCCACCAGCATACTTTTTAGATGTATTCTTATCAGCAGTTAGGCTTCATAGTTTAACCCTGAGGCAAAAAGGGAAGGCTTGCAGAACAGCTTCTAGGTGAGTACTTCTGAAAATGTTTTCCTTGGGTGGATCTTCACACTACATTGGGAAATAAGATGACTGAGACATAAACTGATATATAATGAAAATCCAATCCCTCCTGGTGTTGCTTCCTAAAGTGGTTAGTGTGGTGTATCTTTCCTCTATTTTTTAGATTCGTTGTCCCAATTTGTCCTAGGTAGCTGCTATGAAAGTATGCTCCCCCAGGTAGAGCAAAAGGGTGCATGCTCAGAGAAAAGGCAACCACAAATACTATAAAAATGCAAAAAATGAATGGGTGTTAAAATTGTCAGTAGGGCAGGTCTGAACAAGGAGTCAGCACACACCTATATTCGCAACGATATAAGAGTAAAATAACGAGATACGCCTCGTTACCAATGGAAAAAATATACTTAAACAACAGAACAGGAAAATGAATGAATGTTAGCCAAAATGCTAACAGAAGACTTTTTCCTTTCCAGTTTAAATACATTTTTTGTACTGATCCTTCCCTTCTCCCTCCCCTCCCCCAGCTTATGGTCCATTTATGCTTGCAAGGAAATATGAGCTAATAACTTGCTACTATGTATAATAAAGATGTCAGGCACCCATTTCTAGGAAGCTCCTGGTTATGCTCTGCCTGTATTCTATCATTGTGTCACTGGGAACAGGTACTGAATAACGGCAAAAGAATGTTACAGTAAGGCTAGTTAATTGGAAAATGTCAAAAACACTTTTTTTTGTTTCTTTGAAATTTTCCGTGGAAATTTTTAAATTTTGCCTAACCTTTCCCATGGAAGCAAAACAAACCAACCAACAACAAAACCCCCAAACATTTTGGCCAAAAAACAAAACTGACATGTTTTGGGTTTTTGGTTTTGGGGGGGGGGGAATGAAAAATTTCAAGGAAAGCAGATGCTTTCTGCAAAAAAAATTAATGTAGTCAAAATCCCAATATTCTCATTCTCTCTCTCTCTCTCTCTCTCTCAAAAAAAAAAAAATGGTTGACAGCAAAATTTGACCATCCCTAATTATAATACACTGTTACAGCTGTGTGATTCTATGAGGTCAGTAGAGTTTCAGTTGTGTAACAGAGAGCTGAATTTAATCTTATATACTTTAACTGACATAAAGACACATACAGTAGAAGAGGACTGAAACATTAACAGACTATATTTGACTTCTCAAATTTTAGCCTCAGGAAAGCTTTGGATAAATAAAGCAAACTTCACTTCTATGTAGCACTGCCCTTAATATGAACTAGGCAGTCAGCTCTCATGGAACAGGGTAGTTCCATTGACTTCCATGGAGCTATGTCAGTTTACACCAGCTGAGGTTCTGGCCCAGGACTTTTGAAGGAGAAGAGAAGAGAGGTTTGGTTGTTTATGTTTAAAATACTTCTGTTCATAGCAGGAAAAGAAGTACCACTTTCAAAGAAGCAGTAGGTACCTGGTACCATGAAAGGATGCTAAGAAGCAATATAGCCAAAAGAAGTGGAGTGTTGAACCAGTGTTCTAAAAGAAGAAATACGCGTAAGTATCTCTGCTGATGTTTAGACAGAAAATGTTTGTGGAAGGTTATATTATCCATTGTTTGAAATTCCCTTGGCTATGGAGAGAAATAGTTTGATTATATGGATGATTGTCTAGCCCCCTTGTTTAAATATCATTTCATGCTAAATGGTGTTTGACGGCTGTGTTTTAGTCACGACAGAGCACAATGGAAATATAAGCCTGAAATTTGTCATTTCATAATTAGGCTGCTAGACAGATCATATGAAACATGACTGTATACAGTATACCTCTAATTCACAATTTATTGTAAAATGCACAAAGTTCAAGTATGGTGATTGGGATTCAGATGTATTCAGATGGGACACCACGTGTATGTATAAAAGGGAGTCTACAGAATTGGAACGCAGACTATTCATGTGCTACAGAAAGGAGGCTTAGTTAGGGGAAGAGGTTGGATAATTGGAGATCTAATCAATTTAGTTTTAAAGAAATAGAAAAAAAATATTAATTTCACTTCACTGGAAGCCCTGTCACGTTCCTATAAAATGCTGACATCTCCTTTCCCATTCTATCCAACTATCTTCTCTTCTGTTCTATTCGCTAGCATATGTGATTTTGAAATAGACAACATATATTATTTTTAAAACAGTTAACTTATATTAAAGAGTATTAATGTGTCCAGGAAGCTCTATGTTGGCTGCAGGTTTGAGAAAACTCACACAGCAAAAGTATCAAAGTTGCTTGCCTTTCTACTCTCACCATCTTTTCCCAGTCTTTTGGATTCATTGATTTGTTTTCTGTCTAGTCAATCTCTTTTCTGTGCTGGATTAAATTGATCTGATATGTTCATATAACTTATTAGCAGGTGAGATCATCATGGCTCAGTCCTGGGTTTTTTATTTTGCTTTTTTGTACATTGATAAGGTCTTTCAGGTTTTATTATAATTTCTGTGTTGATGGTATTCAGCTTTTTCATTTCTTTGTTTACCTTTTGATATTCCTACTGTTTCTCTAAGCTGGGCAGATAGCATGTGTTGGATGCACCAGAACTTACCCATGTTGAATGAACATGGCTATAAACAAAAGTTGAGATTTTCACATCAATCAAGCAAATTTAGACACATCTTCCAGCCTGTGTGTGTCTAAATTCCTTAGACTGATTTGAAAATCCCAAATCTTTTTGTCTTTGATTGATTTTTTTTATATTATCTCCTCCCCTCTTTTTCTTGAGATCCAGCTAATTTCTCACACTTGAATTGCAGATGAGGAACCTGGGAGTCCTTTTTGATTGTGACATATCTTTAACTGTCCATAGCAATAGGGTGACCACATTTTCCAAAGGGAAAATGGGACATGCTGTGGGGCTCGCCCGAGCCCCCCTCCCTGCGTGAGGCTGGCCAAAGCAGCTCACCTGATCTCCCTTCCTTGTGTGGGGCTGGCCTGAACCACTCTCCCAAGCCCCCTCCTTTCACAGAGCTGGTGTCCCTGCTCACCTGAGCTCTGCCTGCCCCCCGCATGAGCCTGGGGCTGGCGTTGCTGCTCAGTCAAGCCCCGCCTGCTCCCCACCCAAGCTCTGCCTCCTCTCTTGCACAGGGCTGGCAATGCCACTCGCCTGCCTGAACATTCCTCTGCACCTCACTTTTTTGAAAAAGATGGACATTTATCCTGTTTGCTCTTTGCAACTGATCAAGTTGGCAAGAGTAAACAGGTCAAAGGCCCACTTTGCCAAAGGAGTTAGGATGGCCGCAACAGGGCTTTAAAAAGGGACTGTCCCAGCCAAAACTGGAGGTAAAGTCACCCTGCATATCAATCCAATCTTGCAGAGTCCATCTTTTTAAGCACAGGAAGTAGCTGGTGTCCACTAACCATTTCCATTTGTATAACACAAACGTAATATCAAGGAAGAAAAAAAAGATGTAACTTAACTACTTGAACAGCAGGCTCCTGCATCAAAATCTTGGGATGGTTCCAACTAAATCTCTGGACCTATGAGGAGAGTTAAGCCCCTTCCCAGGGCAACTTTCTTTATATTGATCATGCACTACTGAAACAATGCCTCGTGAGGGTTCACCCTCTAATAGACATAGTTAGCAATATCATTTTCTGGTATCTGGCCCTTAAAATTTGGAAAAGAGAAGCCGCTAGTTACATCCCTAAAATATCTGGCTGCCGCTTACTGCTCTTACTTCCTCAGGAAGAAGAAAAAGGGAAAAACATAGAAAGAGCTAAGAATATTTACCAGTCAGAAAGGAAGTGGCACAATTGCAGAATAAACTCTTACAAAGATCTGCACCTACTTAAGTATTATGTTGTAAAATCAGGGTTTATGCCCCATCACACCACACCTAAGGTGAAACAGTTACCTTGCTGACTGCAAATATTCCACAGTGCAGGTCACACTGGGGAACATTCTTGCCCTTTGTGTCATCCCAGACTTGCCTGTGCTCAAAGGCAAGGTGGATCCCTTTTGCTATTGAGCTACCGTAGATATGCCTCATTCAGAGAATCCACCCTGCACATCCCTACCCTAATTAGGGAGATAGGAACCCTCTTCTTCTCTGTAACTGACCTTTGAAGCAATGGAAAGCAGCCAGAATCACCTTCTGCACATGACCTTATCCTGCTATCACCCCTCCTCCACCCACAAGAAGTCATCTGGCTGGGGTTAAAAGCCTTTCAGCAAAAGCATATGTAATAAGCCTCTGTCCCAAATCTGGACCTTAGCGTCCAAAATCTGGGTGCTTAGCATGAACCTCCAAGCTTAATTACCAGCTTGGATCTTATCTCGCTGCCACCATCCAGAATTTCCAGGGTTTTGGCCCCCTCTGGTCTCCCCAAACCTTCCCTGGAGAGACCCCCAAGACCCAGAAGCTCTGAGTCTTACCGGCAAGGGAAATACTCCACTTCCCTTCCCCCTCCCTCTCCCACCCAGACTTTCCTCTCTGGGCTAACTTGAGAGTATTGATGCAATCTCTTTACATCACAATACCAAGAAGCCTGTCCCCTCTCTTCCACAAAGAGACAAACCTCAAACACAAGGAAACAGAGATGATTTTATCTCTCTTTCCCCCTCCCACAAATTCCCTGGTGCTGCCGAGCTTATCCTGAGAGAAAAACTCAAACAAGTCTTAAAAAGAAAGCTTTATATAAAAAAAAAAAAAGAAAAAGACATAAGAATATAAACTCTGTATCAAGATGACAATACAGGGCTATTGCTTATAAGAAAATATGAATAAACAGTCTGATTCAAAAAGATATCCAATTTGAAACATTCCAGCAAGTTACACACATGTAAATACACCCAAAACAACATAAAAGCCTATATTGTTTTTCTACCTGTACTTACAAGTTGGAAACAGAAGAGTAGAAGATAGAAAGAACCTTCTCATAGCTGAGAGACAGACAAAAGACTCAGACCCCAAAAATTCCCTCCCTGACTTTGAAAAATCCAGTTTCCTGATTGGTCCTCTGGTCAGGTGTTTGGTTCCCTTTGTTAACCCTTTACAGGTAAAAGAAACATTAACCCTTAGCTCTCTATTTATGACAGCATAGGTCTCTCTTCTATACCCTGTGAGAAGTGCAGTGTTCTTGGTTGCTTTCTCCTTCCTCTCTCTCTCTGCTTGGCATCAAAGGCAAATGCAGTAAGGTTGGGTCTAGGTGCTCCTCCCTCCTCTCCAGCCACATTCTAGAAGCTGGATGACTGTTCTAGAAGCTTCTTCTGTGGCTATATGGACAGAGGCAGTAGGCAATCTCTGTCCTTCCCCTGCTGTCCCCTCACACGCAGACCAAAAGGAAGGGCAGTTGAAATCCATGCCATTCTCCTTTAGAGATACCCAAAAGGCAGTGCATGGCAAGCCCAGCACTCTAAGGCCAAGAGTGTGCTGCATCTCCATCTCGCCCTGAGGGGAGCCCCTTGCAGTGCTTTATGGGAGAATGCACTACAATCACATGGTGTATTTACTGCCCCTATGGATCTGTTAAGGATACAGCTCACATGGTTCTGATAGCTATCCTGGCAGCAGGGTCTTATTATATTGCACAGGAAAGCAGTGATGGCAGAGCCTTCCATTCGGGGAATGGTTGTGACAGGTGGTGGGGCCAATCTACTTTAGAAATGTTGTGGTCTGATATTGATGGGTGACCTTGCTGCTTCAACAAGATTAGGTGGCCAACTGCAATATGAAGTCCACCTTTTACCCACTCCTTGATACCCCCTCTCTCATCCTCACAAAAAGGATTGTTTCACAGTTGATAGAACTTGCTACGTTGACAGAGGAATGCCCATGGGCAGCTCTTACTTGTGAAGCTGTTAGCATGTCCTTGGAATAGGAGAGAGCAAGGTAAATGGGCTTTGATGTCCTTGGGACATTGGTCCCAAGAAAATGGAATAACAGCCTCCCAGGAATCTAGATGAGGGTGAGGCATATCTGGAATCTTTCCTTTGGTGGACAAAATGAACATTGGGTGACTTCTTCAGGCATTTCAGGTTCTGGAGTTCTTCTCCACGTTTGATTGCAGAATGAGATGTGAACAGGAAGTTAGTACTATGGACTGTTGAAATTGTCTGTATTGTGCAGTGGATGTTGTGATCTCAGAGTTACGGGTACCATGTGGGTTTGTGTTCTGAATCACATTCAGCAAAATGTGAGTTTTCAAATGGAAGTAAATAACACTATTGCAGAGTCTGTGTCTCACTTTCTGGCAGCCACATTTCGGCAACTAGCTCCAGAGAGAGAGGATGAACCAGCCAAGATGGAATATTGCCTCTGGTGTCTTGTTGCCTGACATGGTGGATAGTATGGTCTCCTGATTATTGCTTGTTCCAAGGATCAGCCTATGGTTGGGAGATCAGCTGTGATGACCTCTTGTTTAAAGAATTATTCTTTGTTCATTATACTGATGGCTAATTATATCTGATAAAATTGCCCCCCATCCTGACTCGCTTTCCCTTTTGCTCATGTCCAGATCCTTTACCTTCTTTGTACTATGCCCCCCAAATCTTCTCTTAAAGAAAGCTGGAGTCCAGTATGTTTTGCTGCCTTCCCCTCCTCGTATTCCCTCCTCCCGCCATGTATTGGCTGGGAAGTTTTCATTTACATTTTTGTCCCCCCCATCCCCAAAATAAAAAAATCAGGAACACTTTTCTGACACAAATTTTGCTAATTTTTAAACACATCCTTGCATTAGGACTTGCCAAATGTTACAAATTCTAGATCTTGATTTATCCTAATCTTGCATCATTAGTAAACTTAATGCATTTTCTAAGATCAACTCTTGGGTAGAAGGGGAGAAATAAAACTATATGGTTTTCTTATGATACTATTGTGAATCAACTAAAATGTTCTGTTGCAATCAAGTATCAAATACCAGTACTCTCAGATAATGTCTGCACATTTTTTATTTTAACAGTTGTATTTTAAATATGTCCTTTTTGTAAAAAAAATAAAGGTGAAAAAATCATTCAAACATATTTATTATAAAACATTTCATATAAATAATCTCATGCTGTCATAGCCATGTATGGTAATCGTCCCAACCCTATCAGATGGGATTACATATTATTACTTAATAGAGTGCTGACATTGTGCTTGCATTGTACAAAATAGAGGAAGACCTGCTTTCTTTCCCATGTAGTGTATGATCTACATTCAAACTGGCTGTATCCGGAACTCTCATTTTGAATTTCATACAAAGGAACAGAAGGACTGGGCCCTAATTCTGAAAACTAACTCAGTTGTGATAGAGTAGGCAATAAGATGGTGCAGATTTTAAAACAATTTTTTTTTCCCTCTAGAGTGGATTAATGTTGAAAGTTTTGGGGTAAATGTATTCTTGAGGAGGAGGTGAATGAATCTGAATTACATGTTCTGATCCATTTCACATTTCAGATGACCTCCTGAATAGTCTTCCATTTATGAACATTTACAGTTCCGAATATAAGAAATCTCAACATTTTTTAATGTGCATTGTGCTTTCTCCACTTTGTGCATTGCATAGAAAAAATAAATAAATAAAAGTATCCCCAAACACATCTGTAAAAAGCCTTCCAACCTCATACACTTTGGTGTTCAATAGACTGTGTTCCTCTCAGTTATCAGTATTGAAAGTTACAAATTAACGTCTCTTAAAATAAGCAGCCTAATTAAAATAATAAAAGTGTAAAAAGAAGTAACTTGAAATTTAGGGAAAGTCACAGTCAAATTGTAACAGGGCCATATTCATGCTAACATTTTCCTATCCTATATTAAGGATGCAGTATATACAGTGCTGGGAAGACTGTATCTTTCACATGTGATATAAAACGGAAGCCTTGTCCACAAATGGTCAGTAAAGCTCCCTGGCCATTGTTTTCTAACCAATTCCAGCCTGTATAATTGCATTCTTTCTACTTAAATCCCCCCAGCAGTTTTAACAGAAAATGCCATTCTACACCCCCTCCTAAAAATAATGAAATGATCCTTGCATGTAAAAATCTAAAGTGCTATTATAAAATCATTTTGTGTAATTTCTTGCTCTGATTTCTTGCAATATACAACACAGCTATCAAAATATAAATGCCCTGTTATCCCAGCCTGGCAAATAACTACTTCTAGCTAAATAGCAGCAAATCTTTCCCCCCCACCCGACTATGTTGTGCAAACTCCAAAACCTAATTGGGATTTAAACACAGAGTATATATTTTTATAAAGTAAATTTTAATTTTAAAAATAGTATTAATGGAACATTAGAGCAGAGGTTTAAACGTCCAAAGTCAGAAAATAAAAGTTAAGGCTCTTCGTTAAATGTTAATATAAAATATGTGCATGATAGTGAGGTAGTGTTTGTGAGAAACTTAACTTTTTCATTTGCTGACTTTATACAAACATTTAAAGTTGCATAATTTCTTTTACATTAATTTACTATTATGGTACTGTAATTAGTAATTATTACAGTTTTCATTAATCCAATCTTTTTGGTTTTTTGAGAGTTCATTTTCAAATTAAAATATATGTTGACATAACTTATTCCTGTAGCATTATGTTGCCTATCAAGTGACAAAACAAAACATTTACTGTCAAGTTTTATGGCAAAACACCACCACCAACAACAAAAAGGGACCATTTTCCATTCACTTTGGAATACTTCTTTCTGTTGCAGAATTTGTAATTATGGATCCAGTGATGCAAACTTTAAAAACAGTGGTCTGCCTTGATCAGTGGAACCCTTGTCTTAGTAAGACATAGTCTGGATTTCATTTTTTAAATATAAAGATATAAATATAATAATTTATATAATTACTTAAATAAATAAATAAATTGATGTATTACAATTCAGCGGATCTCTCTTTCACTAGTAACGTGGGGTTGATATCCTCCATTGAGGAGCTTGAGGAGCTGACATTAATGGTGGCTGTTTCTGTGGCATCAGAGTTTAGGACATGGAAGGCGGTGATGGGACAGCCCTTCACGTTATTGCAGATGAGCTTTTGTAGGGAGGCAGTATTGATTATTTCAAAGCCCACTTTTCCGCCAAAGGTGCTTGGTTTCCAGTACTCCGGAGAACAGATAGCATTTCCCATCAGCCCTTTCAAAGAGAATGGTGCTCCAAGTTCCACCATGGTCTCACCAAAGATGGCACCAGGACGAGGCCTTTCTACTAGAAGGCCAGGGTACAGCTCCATAGCATCAATGTCTCCATAAAGCTCTTCTAATTCAGCTGCCATTTCTTTTTCTCCTGTAACAATTAATAATAAATAAGAGTAGTAAATGGAAAATGCCACCTTTTGGCACTCTTCTTTTGGTCTTTAATCCTACTTCCCACCACAACCCCAGTTTATATAATCCTGGAAACAAACAGTGACCTATCTACTGTATTAACCATTTGTAAGAAAAGGCCCCATTCGAAAGAATAGCTCTTACCTGTAAGTTCCTCAAATGACTTAAAAGGTTTCATTAGGAAGCGTTTTCGGTACTCATTCAAGGACTGGTATCTCATCTGTCTGCTTTGATCAATTGAAGCCTTAGCTACTTTCTGTACTGCAGAAGGAACGTTCTTACCTCCAGCAACCTATTGCAAAAAAAAAGATACAAAGAATAATAAGAACTCTAGGCAAACTCCTGACAACTTTTATCGTGTGTATAAACTTTGGGTGGAATCCTGCTTGCCTTCCTCTGGCAACATTTCCATTGACATGACTGGGGGTTCTTCTGAGTAAGGAAGTGTCCCTTGAATGGCTTTTAGCCCTACAATTTCCATTAACACTGGGGAGTACCACAACCATGGCACATCCCAACAAGAATATAAAGCTATTGTACTGCACTTCTCTGAGAGTGCAACCTGCTACAGTAGATACACTTGTTTAGGCCAGAATTGCTAGGATTTTAACTTTACAACTGAAAATCATTATAAAATGAGTGTTATTTTCAAGTAAATGATATTTTTTGCAAGATTATATCAAGCTTTGGAAGAGTTTTCCTTTTCCTTTTTTAAATTAAAAGGCCATTTTTGACCTGACCTTGAAGCCTTCCTACAAATAAAATTCCCATTGAAATCAGTGAGAGTTCTGTAAGTACTAAGAGTGAAGAATCTGGGCTCGTGGACAATAACATTTAAAGTGCATTTGCTTTGGTAACTCTAGTACTGGGAAGAATTAGATTTTACTATTTAAACTAGCAGGTATCTTTCTTTTTCACAGAAGAAATTCCAAGTAAACTTTTCCCCAAGTTTCTGGCTTATGTTAATTGGCACAAAAAAAATTCTAGACTCTATCCAAAAGCTAAAAATCTTAGTAAGAATATTTACCCTGCCGGCAATTTGCTTGGAGAAGGATTTCACCATGTGGGAAAGGCCATGTTCCACCATGATAGAGTTGTTGTAGAGAAATTGCTGGAAAGTGTACTCCTGGTCATGGATCTGAAAACTGTCAGGCAGAAGTGGGTGCCAGTGGTACAGAGTGTTGAATTCGGCTGCAATTCTATTCTGATATTGAAATTGCTGGTTAAACAGCAGCTCGGGATCAAACTTCAGCTTGAAGTAGTAGCCACTCAACTGTTGCACATAGTCTTCAACGACAATCTTGATGGTCTCTCCTGTTAGTTCAATGAAACAGGGAAAATGTGTATCAGTTTTGTTTGCAGGATCAATTCTGAATGTTCAGCCAGCTGTGTGAGAGAGGATTAAATGGTGAGGTAAAATGGCCAAGGATTGTTCTAAAATAAATATATTTTGGGAGGAGACTGAGAAGATGTTCAAGATTTCTTAATGCTTTGTAAACTCTTACAAACTCTTACAGAAGTGAATAGGGATGAAAATGATAGCAGTTCTCAAATGTAATAAACATTTAGAATTTAGTAGCAAAGTGTGTCCTTTCTATAATTTCCTTTAACAATTCCATAGCAAGGACATAATTTGCTATTACATTCTGTAGGATTTTTCTGTAGGGAAAACATTGTCAATTTTATCAAGAAAAAGATATAGATATCTCAAAGCAATTCTGAGTTGCTGTTTCTGTCAAATACAACTATCTCCTTTTAGTATACTGTTGCAGTGTTTATCTGGGGACAACCAATTAGTTGTCTTGCCCAAATGGAGTGTGCATAAACATTAACATGAAAATAAATGTCACTGGATAGAGACTAATATATAATAACCATCATTTTGGGTTAGCTTTCGAGTAACTTCCTAAATTCTAAACTGAATAAAAGCTTTTCTCTTAACCTGTAACAAAGAGCAGCAATTGCACTGAAGATAAGACACTTCAGCAGCAGCTGAAGGTCATCCAGCTGCACATGCCTGACATTTGAGAATTAGGCTATGTTTACACTTACAAGCTTATAGCATCACAGCTGTGCCGCTGTAAGAGCGCTTGTATCTACAAAATAAAACCAGCTCAACAAGTGGCGGTATCTATGTCAGTGGGAGACATAGCACTGTGCACACAAGCGCTTATACTGGCAAAACTTATGTTGCTCAGGAGGGTGTGTTTTTCACATTCCTGAGTAACAGAAGTTTTGCTGACATAAGTGCTAGTGTAGACATGGCCTTAAACTCACCGTCCTGCACCTCACGGTTCTATTTCCCTTAGTTAAAGAAACAGAATGCAGCTTGATTTAGGAATTCTCCACAGTTTGATATTCAAGATACTGGTTACAATGGACTGTTTTTTTCATGAACCGTCAAATACTGAACATAGGTCATGAAAACTTTTTTAAAAATTCCTTGTGATTTGATTTAATAAACTAAGTAAAATTTGTTCTATTATTAAACCTGTTGAAGTAGCCTAGGGGAGGAAAAACCTCCCAGATCATTGTAACATGTTGATAACTTTTTAGCATATTGTATAATTAATAGCCGTTCAAAAAAAACCCAAAAAAACAAGGCCTCCACTTTCATAAGTGGACTAGTGATTGTGTCCCTCTGTTTTTGGGTGCCTAGCTTGAGACATCTTAAAGGGACTTATTTTCAGAAAGTTCTGATCTCCCTAGCCTCTGAAAATACCTTTAAGGTATTTTAAGCTGGCCCCTCAAAATAAGGAGGCACACAAAATCACTTTTGAGAATGCAGCCCCCTGAAGCTCTGCTCTATATCTGTATAAAATAGTTTAACATGGAAAGTCTCATTTTCATGTTTACTCACCTATCAATATGAGCCTGGTAGTTTGGAACAGCTGCTCATCATTCCATTCTGGATGCACCTGCTTAAGGATGTCACAGACCCGATTGTGCTCCCTGAGCCAGATTGTGGCATACATCATTAAACCTGGGACCAAACCAAACACCTCATGGCCTACAGAAAATTGCAGGTGCTCAGGAACATGAGGTGGGTAGATCATTTCTGCCTGAGTGTCCTTCACTGTGGGAGGGTACATTTCTCCATCAATCATCTGCAGTTAAAAAAAAGGAGAGACTAAGAGACTAAGAAAAAAAAGGAGAGACATTCTCCAGTATTTTATTTTTCCCATTCTAAAAATACAGCCTGTGGACCAAATTCTGCCCTTGTATTTGTACGTTCAGCTACTACTGACGTAGATGGGACCTGCTAACACCATGGCTGAATTTGGCCCACTGTGTTTTAACAAAAATTCATACTATTAACAAATGTTAACTATAAAACTCCATTGTTCTCCTATTAGACAGTAGGAATTTTAAAGTGAAACACACCTGATACTTCAGCTTTCCATCCTTAAGTAGCCGCAACTTAAGTTGTCTATCCAAAGTCTCTCCATAGACATGGTTCAAGTCAACCTATAAAATAAAAGTATTTGAAACATGAAGTCAAACTACATTTCTGATTATTTTAGGATGGATCCAATTCCTGTTTAAGTCAATGGGAGTTGGACTGGGGCTTAAATGTTTGCATATTAAGTATACTATGAGGATTGGCACCCCATGTATACCTTACATAAAGATTTAAAAATAAAGTCAGCTTTTTTGTTAGAACCGGATTAAACAATGCATAACAATGAGTTTTTAAATTCTCAGTCAGTTCAAAAAGACTGCTTCAAACATGTCTAAAAGAATGGACAGTCTGGAAACTATATAATATAATATTGTAAGATTCTTGTGGACTTTTAAACTGGAATTGGTTTACAGAAATAATAGATACTCATGTGAAATAGTTGCTTTTCAATAGCAAAGTCTCTTTTAAAAGTGTAGCACGACAATTATTTTACAGTACTGTATATGCCTTTTTCTGCATGACGGAAACAGTCCAACAGAAAAACTTTTGTGGTTTCAGTAGATATGGATGGCTTTGTGTGAAAACAATAACACCGCATTTGGAAAATTAAGATTGTGTAGATAAGGAGAATTAAATCATTTGGTATTTTTGATAGAATATTTAGGCTCCTAGTTTGGACTGGAAAAGCCTCCATCTTGTTGAACAACAGTTTTGTCAGCCTTAGGACTGCAGTGTAAGGCTCTCAGTAATACAAAGAATGCTGTGTAGTATGTGCGTGTTTATGTACGCTCCTAGCACTCTGAAGGATGTTGTTCTTGCCACAAAGGCTGATAAACTTTGCTGCTCTTTTCAGTAAGAGTCACAACTTTATGGTCTTACCCCATGGCCGAGAGCTTTGGTGAAGGCTGGCCCTTTGTGGTGATCTGTCTTAAAGAACTGGTGGGTGAAATGTTGAGCAAAGAATGTGAACATCATATTTGTGCCTTGAGGATCAGGAATAAATTTTTTCCTTAGCAGAAATTTCTCCACAACTACTGCAGAATCTGGGAGCTCCTTCTTACCTGTAATTTAAAATCATATCAGTTTATTTTCTCTTACATTTGGAGGAAATAAGACTTATTTTATTATTCAATCCAGCTATGTCATTTTCTCCTCAGAACAAGTATCTATCAAATATGAAACCTATGACCTAGATCCTCAGCTGGTATAAACTGGCATTACTCATATAAATCAGTGGAGCTACTTGGTTTACACCTGCTGACAATTTAGCTATAACTTTTACAAACCACTCACTTGATTTAAAACACAAGTTGATTGCTAAAAAGTCTTCATTTCTCCTATATTGAATCTGCAGCTCAATTCTTTCTTTTCTTTCTAGCATTTAGCTTAATAACTACGGTTGGAGTCTGTAAATCGTTACTTAGTTTTTAGCTCTTTGTACAGTATATCCAATACACTACTTTACAATATACTGTTGCAGATTTCAGAGTGTATCTCTGTAAAAAATAGTCCGTTAAATGAGAGGGCAAAATAAATTGACTCTTCCACACTCCACAATCAAACATTGGAAATCCCTTTTATTCCTTACCTTTAACACCCATGGGTGTTGGGCAGTCCAGTGCCACTGGTGGGAGGGCTCTAGTATAGAGGGAAAGGTTGGAATAGGCTTCCCAGTTTTTGTAACCATACTGGCTGTTGTATGTTGGTGGACTGTCAATCAAATGTGATCTTGCTAAAAAAAAAAAAATTAAAAAAAAAATTAAGGTTGGCCTTAAAACAGTAAATTGAATTTAATTAAGCTACAAGGGCAAATCCTTTCCACTCTTCTCTTGTAAATAGTTCCATTGATTTCAATAGGTTTACTCAAATTAGTGAAGTGATAGTATTTTGGTTATTTTACAGTAGAAATGGGGCCAGACTTACCAAGTTTGCATCCAGATATAAACTTTGCCAAAATTTGCTGGTGTGGGACATAGGGTTTTGTTTCACTCTATTACAGTGATAAGAGGCAAGCTATGATGTTTCAGTTTGAGTCTGAACCTCTTCCCAGTTTAAGTATAGTGAGATCCAGGCTTTTTGCTTGGAGCCGTCCTTATTTAAGAGCAAATTTATAGCATAGTACTTTCTAGTATTAAAACCGTATTCAGTGGAACACTTCAGTGTATAATATAATGTTTGAATCACTGTATTTAATTATAGAGATAAATTATTTGCTTTATAGATGTCATAATTTTTATTTTACAAAAATAACAGAATAATTTTGATCAGTGGTGGACCCCATAAAAAAAATCCCTTTCTGTTCTCCCACACCTCCTTGATTATGAGGTGAAATGTATGCCATGCTTCTGCTTTCTACATCTCCTGTCCCATATATCTAAAGTATGTATGTATGTATGTATGTCTATAAAATCACTAAGCAACACAATATTTCCTTAAACTCTTGTGGCCAGTGTCTATAACCAAAGGATAATAGAACAAGGAGGATACTTACATGTCAATACATATCTCATGATGGAATCACGGAAGAAGGGAATGCTGTTTATTATATTCCAGACACCTTTGAAGTGAGTGAGGATGTAGTGGACAGTGTTTGGAGTAGGTTTCAATGTCCGTTTCAACCAGGTCAAGAATTCCGCTGTGAGCATTGAGGGGACAGATTAAGAATATTGTAAATTACTTATAGGACAAAATAATATGCAAATCTGAAAGTAAAATACTGGAATATTTTGCAGCTTTCAAGATTCATTATTGTTAGCTATAAAAACATGGCTTTCAGACTTACGTGTAGTACAGTTTTCCCCATAAAATCCTGTCCTTGTACAATCACATTCATATCGGTCAAAACCTCTCGTCATACACACTCCTCTGTTCTGGCATGGGTTTGAGCAGCAAGGATTAGCTGCAATGAAAATTAGAGTAATGTTAATAAAAGAGTATTTGGAATGAATACATTGATGTTTTCATCTCCCTAAGTGAAGTTTTAAGAGCTATGTAAGCAATTTCCTGAGGAATATGGCAGAAAATAATCAAAGTGTAAGTAGGTCCAGTTCAGACTAAACCCTGCACCGATATACTTAAAAGTTATTAATATAAAAAGAAAAAATATTGACAGTTTATGGGTGATTCATTTTCAATTGGTATTGTATGTAGGAGGCATTGCTAGAGAATTGATGACCTCCCCCCCCAGAATGTTCTGATCATCTCTCAATATCCCATTTAAAACTTGTAGTTTAACTACAAGTTTTCAAGGTGGCAAGAGAGAATGGGAAAAATGAAAAGTCGTAATTTCTCTAGGCCTAATTCTGTTCTGAGAATTCAATGAAAGTTGGGTTCATTAATAAATGAGCATCACTAGGTACTGTGCAAGCAATTTATAATTCTTTTAGCTCCAAATCCTAGATCTACCTGTTTCCTAGCCCTAAACCAGCTACAGTGTTTTGTGTGTCACTTCCCAATCTCTCGACTCCCCAGAGCACTGGAGAAAGTTGGGTGCTGGCTGAAAATTTGCAGCCGGTGCCCATCTTAACTAAGAATCTCAGGAGCAAATTTTATACCAAAGCATGGTAAATCAGAGAGATTGGGATGTGACATCAACATGATATTTTTAATACAACCACCATCACCAACAACGTTAAGAATGGCATACTAGGTCAGACCAATGGTCCTTCTACCCTGTATTATCCTGTCTTCTGACTGTGGCCAATGCCAGGTGCTTCTGAGAGAATGAACAGAACAGGCAATTATTGAGTGAACCATCCCCTGTCATCCATTCCCAGAGGCTAGGGACAACCCGGAGCATGGGGTTGTATCCTTGACCATCTTGGCAGCTCCTGGATTACAACTCATGAGTTCTGCACTGGCTCCTATGTCACTGTGTCACTATAGCACATTCTTAAACCTGAGGCTCCATTTCTTACAAGCATGGGGTGTCATCAGTGCTATTCCAAAGGCAGTGGCACTCGTTAGAAAATTAATTCTGAATCTCACTCTCCCTGTAGCCCCCTCAAGGCTGTGCTAGCAAAACTGCCTCCATCCAAGACTCAGAACAAAGAGAACACAAAACGCACCACGCCAGCCTCAACTTTGGGGAAAGGACATCGCAAAGCACCGCAAACAAATGCAGCGCAGCCAGGGCTCTGAGACAGAGAAGGTTTGAGTACTAACCTGCTTGGCTGAAAGCCAGGAGACCGATGATTAAAGTGCAGAGCACAATCATATCCCAGTGGTTCTTCACGGGAGGAAACTTGTTGCTGCGTAGTCCTGTCAGGTTCTGTACAGACAGAGCTACTTCTGCTTTCTTGCTGCTTTCCCGGTGTGTTGTAGATTGCGTCCACGATTAATCGCATCCTACTTATGGACCAAAAAGTGAGTGACGTAAAAGTACGTCCGGAAATAACCCTCACATCCAATAAATCATCTGAATGAAAAGGGAATTTCCTGGAGTGTGTAAAGGTGACCCCCCCCCCCAACTTCCTCCCCAGCTCATGGGATCGGGGGAATCCCCAACCTCTCCGCCCTCGAGTCTGTTTCCTACGCGCCCCCAAACACGCAGGATGGGTTGTTTGTCTCTCTCACACGCTATTCCCAGCTGATCTCTAGATTCAGCAAAAATCTCGAATGCCAGGTTTGAGCTCCTTTGTCTCTTGGAAGCTCCATCGCCCAGACTCTTCTGCCAGGATCGGCCGTGCCGCTGCCCAGCTCTCCCTGCTGGTTCCCCTCGCTGCTGGCGTGCAGTTGCTGCTAGGGAATGGAGAGTCCGCTCTTCCCTAGCATTGGTCGTTCGTGCGTGGCTCCCATCACAAATGTAGCAGCCAAAGAGGAGCCGAGAGAATCGACAGCACCCTTGCTTTGTTTTCTCTCGTGTACTCACCAGGCTTTCCCTGCGCTTCAGCTTCCTTCCAGATTTCTCCTTTACAAACAAAACTTTAGTGTCCCGGATTGAAATTTGCCCTCAACATCCGCCCCCCGCCGGGAAAAGAACCACCTCCTTCCTCAGCACCTTAAGAGAAGCCAAAATAAAATCTATTTTTACATTTTGTAATTGCTTTGGGAAATCTCCCTTCTATGAGCTCAACTCAAAATGGACCACAATATGCTCTACATCAATGGCTCTCAACCCTTCCAGACTACTGTACCCCTTTCAGGAGTTTGATTTGTCCTGCCTATCCCCACGTTTCACTTCACTTTAACACACATTGCTTACAAAATCAGACACAAAAATAGAAAAGTGTTAGTGAAAACGTGTGTACTTTACCATATAATTATAAATTAGAGATGGAAAACAAAATTGTATTGTTTGCCTTTTAGGCTCTCACCTTTACCTGGAGTGCTGTCCTCCCAGGTTACTGCTGAAAAAGGACTCACCAGATATATATATTTAGGTGGAGTATTCCTTTTATTTTCCCCGGCCACTGAAAAGTCAGCCAGGTCAGATACTGGGGTTGGTATCATTTGAGCTTATACACATCACAGCTCTGTCCTTTAATCACTTCAAAATTGGGTTTCATGTGAAAGTTTGAGAGTCTCCCTATTGCCGACCTTCCATTGTATTTGTTGTAGGCATTGGTTGAAATCCTACTGTCCTTAAGCCTGTGAGTAAGGTAAGCAAAGTTTGGCCCAAGGTGTCTATTTAAAAATAGGCATGAAATGGACAAATGGTTCCTTGGCATAAATTGAATCTGCTTTTCTGACTGCAAATTATATTTTCCCAAATGACTTTTTCAGAATGATCACTCCTGTTAAACATTTAAATCCGTGTAGTATCCAAAAGCTCCAGTCCGAACTGGGTTCTGTTGTGCTGGTCAATACAGATAGACAGAGGCAATTCCTTCCAGGAAAGATTTATTACCTTAAAACAAAACAAAACAACAACAAAAAAAATAGCACATCCCAGCTAAAGTTGGGAACAGGGTTGATGACAATTATCAGATCCTCCTCTCACACTCCCAAAAAAGCTGTTAGCCAAGTTAGTCTTGATTGTCCTTATAAAGTGTTCTTTATTACAATTTTAATCAAATTATTGTACTATATCACTATTATTAATTGTTTAAAACAATTCATTTAAATATTAGGAGAAGGATTTCATTTAAATGTTTTAAGTGGGTCCAGTGGTCTTTACAATTTTTTTAAATGAAAAAAAATTAGGTAAAAATTCAGACAACATCTCATTTTACTTCTGCATAGGCATTATCTGTTAGGATGAAAACAACAATGAGTCTAGTGGCACCTTAAAGACTAACAGATTTATTTGGGCATAAGCTTTCATGGGTAAAAAACCCACTTCGATCCATGCATCTGAAGAAGTGGGTTTTTTACCCATGAAAGCTTATGCCCAAATAAATCTGTTACTCTTTAGGGTGTCATTGGATTCTTCATTGTTTTTACGGAAACAGACTAACGTGGCTACTCCTCTGATATCTGTTAGAATAGCAGTTCAATCAAATGTTTCAGTCAGAAATGATGATATAACCTCTTCCTTGCTAGCAGTGGTTTAATCCCCCACCAGCGAACTTTGATACATACAGTGAATTTAACTACATTTCTACTTAGTTCTTTCTTTTATGGAATACATATAGGTCCTTAGGGATGGTTTACCTTTATTTTATATATGTTAACTATCTTAGAAAGGATGAATAGGAATGGCAATATTCTCAAACAGATGGTTCATTTAGTCAGTTAGAGGACAGTACTGGATGCTTCAGAGGAAAGTGTAAGAAACCCCTTAAAGTTTGTCTTAGGCTGACCAGATATCACATGTAAAAAATTGGGACACTTTTTTGAGGGGTTGGGGGTATAGTTGCATATATAAGACAAAGCCCATAATATCAGGTCCCCCTAATATGTCTACACAACAAAAAACCAAAATATCCAAAACCAAAAAACCCATGACAGTGAGTCTCAGAACCAGGATCAGCCGACTTGGCCTTATGGTGTGGGGGGCTAAAAATAGTAGTGTAAACTTTGGGGCTCAGGCTGGAGCTGGTCTCTGAAATCCAGTGAGAGGGAAAAGTCTTGGCACTGACCTTGAACGTCTGCACTGCTATTTAGCCCTGTAGCATGGCCATAGGGTGACCAGAAGCAAGTGTAAAAAATCAGGACGGGGTGTGTGTGGGGGGAGGTAATGGGAGCCTATATAAGAAAAAGACCCAAAAATCAGGACAATCCCTATAAAATCAGGACATCTGGTGACCCTACATGCCACAAGAGGTTGAGTCACTTGACCCAGGCTCTGAAACTTGCTGCCACAGAATTTTTGCTTGTTTATTTTTCACAGTGTAGGAATATGCGTAGTGGACAATTCTAACCTGCCTCTGGAGATGTTTTCCCCGCAAACTCAATCAGTTAGTGCAGAGGTTCTCAAACGTTATTGCACTCCAAGCCCCTTCTGACAACAAAAATTACTACATGACCCCAGGAGGGGGGACTGAAACCTGAGCCCACTCAAGCCCCAGTAAGTCTAAGCCAGCCCTGGTGACCCACTTTGAGAACTGCTGAGCTAGTGGTTTGAACCCTAGCACAGATGGTTACCTACTCTTTAATATGAATCAAAAAGCCTCATATGCTGATTTTTAGCTTTCTCATGAAATCAAAAGACGGTGTCAGGAGGTCTGTCTGAGTTCACTGTGAACCACACGTTTTCCATGTGACCTTCAGCAAGTCATGTAACCTCTTTTCTTCAATGCCTTCAACCGTAAAATGAGGTTATGTCTCTATTTAACCGGGAGTTTGTGAGCTAAATTAATTAGTGTTTGTGAAATGCATTAAGATCCTCAGGTGGAAGCTATAAAAATGGTAAGCCTTTTTAGTGGTCTTCAACCAGTGCTGATTTGGGGGCCTCCTTGATAGACTTTTATGCATCTGTTTTCTCAGAAGTATGACCATGATTTTATAGATTTGAAAAACCACTAAATTTGAAGTATTTTTTTAAATAATCATAGAAAAAATGTAAAACTAGGAAATACTGCAGGGTTTCTAACTAAGGCACAAACTACGAGAGGTACCTGTGGCACCTTAGAGACTAACAAACTACAAAAACTAAAAACTAATTTCCCCATTCTAATTTTTCCCTACCGTTACTCACACCTTCTTGTCAACTGTTTGAAATGGGCTATCCTGATTACTACTACAAATTTTTCCTCCTGTTGATAATTGCCTTCTTCAACTTTAATTGAATTGTCTCTTTACAACTGACTCCCAACTTGGTAAGGCAACACGGGTCTTTTCATGTACTGTGTATATATATCTGCCTATTGTATTTTCCACTCCATACATCTGGGTGAAGTGGGTTTTAGCCTACAAAAGCTTATACCCAAATAAATTTGTTAGTCTTTAAGGTGCCACAAGTACTCCTCATTGTTTTTGCTGATACAGACTAACATGGCTACCACTCTGAAACCTGTAACTAAGGCAGGAGAATCAGAGCTGGCAATGTAGGGAGATTATTGAAAAAGACAAATAGTTTTGCTGTAGCTGGAGACTTATCTCTTAGTTACACATTGTTATATCATTCTTCAATAGAATCACACATCACCTGTGGTTCTGGAGTATGCCAGGGATATAGCCAATTTTTCATCCATTTTGTTAAATTTAATGATTATAAATATCTAAAGTGTGAATGAAAGAAACAGTGGGCAGAGTTCTCCAGTTTGCTATTGTCAGAGGTAGCCAAAGGAAAATTCCTCTTGCGTAGCAGGACTCTTTGCCGGTGCAAAATTGGCAGAAACTTCTTTGCCAGTCAACCTAAACACCTCTGACTTAGAGTGTAGGAGTGGGACTTATTGGGGTGGGGCAGAGCAGAAGTCCCTTATGCATATCCTCCATTGGTGTAAGGTCGCTTTGGGACCTACATTAGTGGTGTAAGTTAAGCAGCTGCTCAATTGCTCTAACTTACATGGGGGCAGGATCTGATTTCCTGATGGGCCTCCTCTTCCCTCCACCATGCATAGACATAGAAATGACAACTTAAAGTATAATGTTGTCATGACAGGTGGCATTGTACGTGTTGTTTTACAAGTTTTCTTTGCATGCAAGCAAGGTTTTAGTCTTTGAAGAAATGCTGTGTTATTGTTAGTTGATGTGGTAGTCCTTTGAGAGAAGCTCTGGCAGATAGTTGGAGACAGTTCTTGGGTTAGTATAGCTTCCTGCAACTCAGCATTGGTATGTGGGCTGAAATTTCTCAAAGAGGGAATTGCCTGAGTGCTGTTTGATTGCTGTGATTCCAGGACTGGTGTAGCTGTGTGAATAAAATACATTACACTTTAAATATACCCAGACTCCTCCACTGGGAAGCCAAACAAGAAAGCCCCAGACATCTGCTATCAAATGACAAAGGGTGACATTGGTGTTAGAAGTAGAACGTTGCTGTTGGAATGACTGTGTATAGCAGTTGTTGCACCTTGGTCCTGGAGGGCTTTTGAAGAGGGTCCTGGGAAATTCTTGTTACAATTGTGCCACTAAATTGGTGGGAGGTTTGGACTGATTTCCCTGACTATCAGGGAATTGCTCCCCTCTGGATACTGCTAATTCATCCTTCTCAGAGAGTTTTGACATCTCTGTGGGGCAGGAGCTGTCTTTTTAATTCTGTGTTTGCACAGCACCTAGCACAGTGGAGTTCTGGTCCATGACCAGAGCTCCTAGGTGACTTGCACCTGGGGGTCATAAAAATACATCTGAAGAGTGATTTTTTTTTGGCCAAATGGCATATATTTTGTACATGGTGTGTATAGTGTGTTGTACTAAGTATAGTTTGAAGCAGTAGAAACTGACTGAATCATGCAACTAACACGGGGAAGGATTTATTGAGTGTTACTGCCCTCTTCTGCTAGATGTTTGCTTTGTACGGTGTGACCTGATGAAGATAAGTGATGGTACAGACAGAGAATTTGCTATTGTATTTTAGATTTTGTCTGCATTTTAAATAAAATCCCTGAATTTCACAGGTTTACAGTCAATGGCATAAAACATCTGTTCAAGAGTAAAACTTTACAAGTTCAAACCCTATTTTAAAAACACACAATCAACATGCCTCTCCCCTCTCTCTCATATAAAAAGGAAGGAATCTAGCTATTCTAAGTGACATGAACCTTAACAAATAAAAAATGTTTTCAGATGTTTTTGTGCTACTCAAATACCAAACTGCAGCCATTAAACATTGATTTTTGGCAAACAATTGTTCTAGCATGATCTTATTATTTCTTGATGTTTTGAAAAAAAAATCAGTGAAAAAGCTGATTCAGTCCTCAGATATATGCAAACAGTTTCTTCAATGACAGTTGTATAGAGATAAGTCAGGGTAATGTGTCCTGCATGGCTAAAATATTTACTGCTGAAAAGTGGCAAGGGTATTCTACATATGTGAACTATAGAATGGTTTGGTGTATATAATTCAGTGAAAAAAAATCAAACAGTAATCACTAGCAAATGACATTCAAAAATCACAAGCCAAGCCAAGCGCAGTCATGACAAGCACTTAAAAATAATGAGATAAAAACATACATTTTATATCCTTTTTTTATTTGCCTTCCATTGTTTGAGCTATGAAGTTTCAGGTTTTCAAGCTTTCCTCTACTACTTGTTAGTCTAGAAATTTATTTTTTTCTTAAATTGAAAGCTAAGATTCTCATTTTTTCACGTAACTATAGGAGAGGGAAATATCATAAAATGATAATCCAGAGACTCCAGAGAAAATCATGAGCATTGGCAGCAATGCATTTATTTTGCTTGAGTGGCAGTGAGTGGGCAGTGGGAATGGCCAAGTTTCCAAACTGAGATGGTGTCGTCATCTCCTAGATTTCATTACTGGAGTGCAGCTAACAGCCATGTTTTCTCCATTCTGTGGGCTTATTTTATTTTCTGCCTATGTTGTACACCAATTGATCTTGGAAAACTTATGCTTTTGGAATCAATGATATGTTTGGGCCTTTTAAAAACATATTTTATCAGCCAAGTGATATTTTTATACTTCTGCACTGAAACCCAACAGATCAAAGTAAACTACTCTCAAATCATCTAATGAATAAATCTGAGGGATCATGAAATGTTTGTGGACAATTCACAAATACAAAAAGGCAACTTTCATCAAATTTTTCATAACAAAGGGTTTGCCCATATCTGGTTCCTAATAAGATTGAATGTGGTCAGTTCAACAAATCCCTTACTGAATACTGTGTTCAGTTAACAAATATCTCATAGAGCTAGAAGGTTATCAAGTCCAGCCTCCTGCCTTCACTAGCAGGACCAAAACTGATTTTGCCCCGATCCCTAAGTGGCCCCCCCTCAAGGAGGAAACTCTCAACCCTGGGTTTAGCAGGCCAAGCTCAAACCACTGAGCTAGCTACTTACCCGTACTTGAAAATGATGAATTCAAACTTGCACAGGTGCAGAGATGGGCTACTAGAATGATCAAGGGTATGAAGAGTCTATCTTATGAGAGGAGACTAAGGATATGCCTACACTTTGAGCTATGGTTGTGAGTCACCCAGCATTTTTCCTTAAGCTGGTTTACTAAAATAGAATGCAGCTACAGCAGTGTGAATGATGGGAGGGGCTAACTACTCCGAGTGCGTGTCCATCAGAGACCATAGGCATGTACTCAGGGCAACTAGCCTGTCCTACGCATGTGCTGCCATGGTTACATTCTATTTTTAGCATGCTAGTTCTATGACAGCTGACATGAATGTCACCTTTAGCTGGGAATCCCATCCCCAGCTTGAAGTGTAGACATGCAAAAGAAGGCTGCCAAGGGCTATGATGGAGCTGTATAAACACATCCAGGGGTCAACACCAGGGAGGGAGAAGAACTTTTTAAGCTAAAGGACAATGTTGGCACAAGAACAAACATGTAGACATGGAACATGAATAAATTTAGGCTGGAGATTAAAAGGTTTCTAATCGTTAAAGGGGTGAGATTCTGGAACAGCCTTCCACTAGGAGTAGTGGGGGCAAACAACCTAACTAGTTTTAGGATGGAGGTTTTTATACCTATTGATCATGAAATTATATGTTGGGGTTACCTAAATAGCAGGGAACTGGACTCAGTGAATCAGAAGGTCTCGGCTAGTCCCATGTTCATGTTTTCTGTGATTCACACCAAAATGACCTTACACTATGTGACCAGACATCCTGTTTTTAAAGGCACAGTCCCATATTTAAGCCCTCCTGCAGGTCTCCCAACTTTTTCTTAAAAACTGGAAAATTGTTCCGTATTTTCTGTCTCCCCCCAAATCAGTACTGGCAGGTCCTGCTGCTCTCTGGATCCCTGCTCACCAGCTGCTCGTCCACCAGTGGTGAGTGGTGGTGGGGATCCAGTGGCCAGCGATGCGGGTGGGTATGCAAGGCTGGTGGCGGGGCAAAGCTGCTGTGCGTGGGGCCGGCCGCTCCCCCTGCTGGTCTGTCAGCACAGCCCCCGCTGCGTGCCGGCTCTCGGTCAGCAGGATCTCGTGCCGTCTCCAGCCAGTTTTGGCTACGTGTGCACACAGCAGAGGCTGGAGAGTGCAAGCAGGCACCAGGTGGTGGCCGGTTACATGTCGCCTCTACTACCCACCCATCGGCCCTTTATGTGCTACCCCTTTCATTGTCCTCTCCCTGCTTTGCCCCTTAGCCTTGCCTCCCCTCCCCCCAGCCCTGCTGGTCCTCTGTATTTGCTCCCATTGGAGAACCAGCTCATGATCGGAGCGCTTAGCTCACCAACAGCCTGGCCAGCAGGGTCCTTCCTTCCCCCACTGCTTCTGGCTGGGCTGACACCCCAGGAAAGCCTATGAACATCCAGCCTGGGGCCCTGGCCAGAAGGAGCTGAGCCCTGCATGTGCCAAAGCCCCGCATAGTGCTGGCACAGGAAGCCTCTCTGCCCCTCAGCAAAGCTCTGTAGTGATGGGGGAAGTGATTTCCAGCCTGTTTGCACCCTGACCCTGCAGGCTTCACAGTAGCCCCCCAGGCAGGAGCTTAGTACCCTCTTCACCACCTCCGCCCTGGGTCCTGCCCTCAGAGAGTACAGGGCTGCTCTTTCCCCTAGGCACCTTTCTATGCTGAGCCATCTCTCTGGCCAGGTTCACTGAAGCCCCCTGCCCCCACCCCCCAAAAAAAGTTTTGCTTCAGGAAGATGCAGTGCCAGGTACCAGGAGAGGCTGATCTGTCCCTGGGGCCCAGCCAGGCCTGGGTGGAGAGTGCTGGGCAGGGAGGATCAGGTTGGTTGGTCACCCCCTTCCCACCTGTGTGAGAGAGGTGTATGGGAGTGCATATATGTCACCTTTCCCTATGTGAACCCTAAAGCCTTAAAGATAAGAATATAAATAAAAATAATCCAACCATGTAGTATTTCTTTTTAACAGGGGCTCCGTCAACTTGATGCTATTTAAACATTTGTACTGCATAGTTCTGATTGATTGCTGTTGAACTCACTTGAATACAAATAATTTTACCACGTGTCCCATATTCAGCATAGGGAAATATGGTCACCCTATCTTACACAATCAAAGGTCCAAATTCTCTGCTGGTTCAAATGGGTAGAAACACCACAGAAGTCAGTGGAGCTATTTACACTTACACCAGAGAATTGGTTACAAAACTTTTAATGATTTTCAAACGTTTCCTTTTCCCTTGCTATTCTGGGAAAAACACCATCCATTTTAATGACAAGTAACTTTCTGGCATGGTAAACCAGTTTTATTTCTTCAATCTGTACTTTTCCACTCTTTCATTGAAGAATACTTCCTGCTTTTCAAAGCTTGTGTGTGTCCATAACAAAGATACATTCTTGAAAGAATCATTAGCAGCATGGCCAGTACCCAAAATGTAATAGTGACTCAGCCATAATTTAGAAAAAAACTTTATTGAAACACTTCAAATTTAGAGTAAGACATGAGTCTTGGGCTTTCTCATGTTGTCATATTCTATCACAAATAAGCTTAATAGTAGGAATGGCAAGCAATTAAAAAAATTAATTGTGATTAATCAGGAAATAATCACGCTGTTAAACAATAATAGAATATCATTTATTTAAATATTTTTGGATGTTTTCTATATTTTCAAATATATTGATTTCAATTACAAGATAGAATACAAAGTGTACAGTGCTCACTTTATATTTATTTTTATTACAAATATTTGCACTATAAAAAAAGATATAGTATTTTTCAATTCACAAGTACTGTAGTGCAATCCCTTTATCATGAAAGTTGAACTTGCAAATGTAGAATTATATATAAAAATAACTGCATTAAAAAACAAAACCAGGGAAAACTTTAGAGCCCACAAGACCCCTCAGTCCTACTTCTTGTTCAGCCAGTTGCTCAGACAAACAAGTTTGTTTACATTTATGGGAGATAATGCTGCCCATGTCTTCTTTACAGTGTCATTTGAAAGTGAGAACTGGTGTTTGTGTGCCATCATTGTAGCCAGTGTCACCAGATATTTACGTGCCAGATATGCTAAAGAATCATATGTCCCATCATGCTTCAACCACCATTCCAGAGAACATGTGTCCATGCTGATGACAGGTTCTGCTTGGTAATGATCCAAAGCAATGCAGACTGATGCATGTTCATTTTCATCATCTGAGTCAGATGCCACTAGCAGAAGGTTGATTTTATTTTTTGGTGGTTCTAGTTCTATAGTTTTCACATTAGAGTGTTGCTCTTTTAAGACTTCTGCAAGCATGCTCCACACCTCATCTCTCTCAACTTTTGGAAGGCACATCAGATTCTTAAATCTTGGGTCAAGTGCTGTAACTATCTTTAGAAATCTTACATTGGTACCTTCTTTGTGTTTGTCAAATCTGTGGTGAAAATTTTCTTAAAACAAATATCATGTGCTGGGTCATCATTCAAGACTGCCATAACATGAAATATATGGCCGAATGTGGGTGAAACAGAGCAGGAGACATACAATTCTCCCCCAAGGAGTTCAGTCACAAATTTAATTAATGCATTATTTTTTTAATGAGCATCATCAGCATGGAAACATGTTCTCTGGAATGGTGGCTGAAGAATGTTTAGCATATCTGGCACATAAATACCTTGCAATGCCTTACAAAAGTGCCAAAGCAAATGCCTGTTTTCACTTTCAGGTGACATTGTAAATAAGAAGTGGGAAGTATTATCTCCTGTAAATGTAAACAAATTTGTTTGTCTTAGCAATTGGCTGAATAAGAAGTAGGACTGAGTGGACTTGTAGGCGCTAAAGTTTTACGTTGTTTTGTTTTGGATTGGAGTTATGTAACAAAAAAATCGATATTTGTAAATTGCACTTTCACGATAATGAGATTGCACTATGGTACTTGTATGAGATGAATTGAAAAGTACTATTTCTTTGTTTTATCATTTATTTATCAAATAATAATATATATTGAACACTGTACACTTTGTATTCTATGTTGTAACTGAAATGAATATATTTGAAAATGTAGAAAAACATCAAAAATATTTAATAAATTTCAATAGATATTCTATTGTTTAACAGTGCGATTAAAACTGTGATTAATCACGATTAATTTTTTTGTGTTAATTGCATGAGTTAACTGTGATTAATTGACAGCCCTACTTAATTTAAATGTTCAATAATAGATTTAGTTTAAAAATGTCAAGATAATCATCCATTAGCTTGCCTGCCTGGACTATTTAGTCTATACATTCTTTGACTCTATTAATGTGTGGTTGAATAATGTTGAGCACAGTGGGACCCCATTCTTGGCTGGGACCTCTAGATGTCACTGGGATACAAATAAATAATAAGCGACAAGGCAAAGGCAGAGAAGCAGAAAAGTTGATTAACTAGGGATGAATTAAGCAAGGTATGAGTGAGCAGTTCACAGAAAGGGTGTGTGATTTTCTGTTTGGTCAAAGCAATGGTCTATAAAAACTTAGTTTGCATTTCCAAATTCATAGTGAAAAAATGTTAACTTCCCTTTGTTTCTGATCTTTGATATGGCTTCCAGAATACACTAGAATCCACTTCTAGTGAATTTGCTTGATGAAATTCCATTTGACATCTGTGAAATTATAAGGGATAACATTTGTCTAGATCCAAAGTCTTGGAGAGGCCCTGGCTGTTGATTAGCCTGCTCTCTGCACCTGAGATAAGTGGTGGTACTTAAATAGCTGACTCTCATAATAGAAGGCAGGAGGAATGCAGGAGTGGGGCACCGCAACATCCTTATGGAAGTGGAGAAGCCCTGAGGTGGTGCTCCCTTTGGACTGCCACTGAAGTTATTGCTGAGGGGAACTACTCCAGAAAACCAAACAGGCAATGGGGAGACACCTGGCATGGAAAATTTCAGCCCAAATGATTAGCGTTTAGCAAAGTTATAAGCAACTGAAAACAGGGTCTTATAATGGAAAGTGTAAGGAAATCTTAACCAAAGGCAGTGCTACCAGCACCAACTATCTTAATTAAGTGATGGGACTTTTCCTTTCCTTTTACAAATGAATTTATAGAAGGAAGAAAACAAGCATAAAAATGTAGCATTTTGGCTCCAGGATTTTGGTTTGGCTTGTCAGGATAATACCCTGATTCAAAATACAATAGTAAGGCCTTGATCATAATATTTCATCAAATAGGAGTTTTCTTCCTGTTTGAAATGCATCTGTAAGAATAAATGTTTTTTGCATTACAACTAAATATTATTGTACTATCAATCAGCTAAAATAGCACTGAGCTGAGTATTCTGAAATTCTGAAATTCTCTGGTATTGTGGTTTGGACTTTTATACTTTTCTCTCATTTCATTGCCTTCTCCACGTTTTCCACATGTTGCTTTTTTGGGTCGCTTATTTCCTATGTTGTCATTTGATCAGCATTTGATGTGAAGAATGTGTCATAAGGTTTTGTAACCTCTTTGTATAAAGTGTCTGACGTGTATTTGCTTTCTGCCATTTTACTTAAGAAAGAGATGTTTATTGTTTACATTAGGTTAATTATACCTTTGTGGTGTCACTTGCAGCACACATTTTTAAATAATAACTAACATATCAGCTATTATTTGGTGAAAGTACTTTGGCTTATAAGGAAATGGCAGGTGTGAGAACACTGATCCTGAAAGAATGCCACTCAAACACTCCCTTTCTAAGTTCAATTACTTCAAATCCCTTTATAAGTACTTCTGTTTAATTGTGAGTGAATTATTTTATCCATTCTCAGACTTCCTCCAGACTTCTGTTGTTTAGCTGAATGTCAGTCTGTAATTTTCCATCACTTAAAAAAACCAGTCATAACTCTGAATAAAATTAAGTATAATAATTTATATTGAATAGAAGAACATTTCAGCTTAATGCCTTCTTCAGCTTTCAGCTAAAACCTCTGTTTAAAGAATGAGGAATTTTTAACTTTTATTAATATATCATTTTTCTCAATCATTTTTCAGAGAATGAACAGCATGCTCCTCTTCTAAAAGAGTAAACGCTACCTGATCAATTTATAACAGTGCAAACACTACTGCATTATCTACTACCTCTATCTTTCACACAAGTTTAGGAAACTTTTCTAAGACTTGTCCCTTGGTTTCATGGGCTGAAACTGCATCTAAGCATCAGATGAATCCCACAAATCCTCTAAAAATAATATCAAACAGATCATGCTGAAGGATAAGATTTTCCTATGATGCTTAAGTCTCAAAGTCAAAGCTTGGATGGAAGACTGGTGCATAAATCTAGCTCCAGTTGAAGGACTTCAGACATTTATCTGTACTAAATACAAAATCCCCATATACATGCAATATTAAGGGAAAACACTCAAAATTAGAAAATACAAAAGTTATATGTGCAACCTTAACTCTGTCTGTTTGTGTGTATGTATCATGCTTGAGGCTCTGTGTTTGTCATGGAGGCTGTGGAAGTCACAGATTCCATGACTTACTGCGACCTTCGTGACTTTCGCAGTGGCTGGTGTGGCGGACTCCAGGGCCCCTGAGCAGCTGCCCTGGGCAAAGCTGCTTGGGTGGCCCTGGGGACAGCCACACTGGCCGCTGCTGGAGTGGCTCTACAGCCAGCTGCACCAGCTGCTGCTCTGGCAATCCTGCCTGAACAGCAGTCCTGGGGCCAGTGGGAGCAGCCACAGCTCAGCTATCCTGGGGCAGTCAGAGCAACGGCTGGCCCTGCGGCTTCCCCTCCTCGGTAATGGCTGGAGCAGCCGCTGGCCACCTGGGGCTTCCCCCCTAGTGGTGGTCAGAGTGGCAGCAGACTCCCTGGGGCTCTCCCCTGGCAGCTGGTGCTGTAAGACCCTGGAGCTCCCCTCAGGCAGTGGTGGGAGCAACCGTGGGCCCCTAGACCTTCCCTCCTGCCAGTGACTCCCCCTCGCAGCACCTGTCCCCACCTAAGAGTTAATCAGGGATATTTATGGTATAAGTCATAGACAGGTCATGGGTAGAATCATCTGGCCATAAAGATAATATATAGTACATTAAAGAAACTATATTCAGGACTTTGGGAAAGAGATATTTGAACTCTGGAACAGCTTGTAGAGTAAGGTGCTATTCAGGAAGAAGGTACTTCTTAGGGTTACTTGTTAAGTAAGGTGCTACAAAGGCTACATTTACACCATGAGTGAAAGATGTGATTCCCCTGCTTATGTACACATACTTACGCTAGCTTGGGTATGTACTCAGCACAGCTAAGCTATGTCTTCACTGCTACTATTTATATTGCTGTTTATACTAAGTTGATAATACTAAGTTTATACTAAGCTGGCATGAGTATGTGTATGTGAGATGGGGAACTGGACCCCTAGCTCGTAGAGTCGACATAGTCTAATGTGACCAAATGTGACAGAATCTGGCTCTTAGAAAGTGAGAATTGATAGGAAATGTGTGCAGTCAGAGTGAAAAGTTTTCTGAGGAAAATATTCCAAAGAGTTGCTGCAAACTGTGGTGGACTGGGACTTCAAGAGACTTGATAGTACTGGCCCACACCAGAAAGTGGATCAGATTGTGGTGCATGCAGAGTGGTCACTGGCCAAGCTAAAATAAAGACCTGTTTATTTGAACCCCCTGAGTTAGGTCTCTGTGTTAGCTGCCTTCGGCTTCATTGTCAAACCAGGAACATTGCACAAACCAGTTATGGTTTGCTGACTTTTTTCATTTTCTCTTTGATGTTTCACTTCACCTCCAATGGTTCTGATTGATTGCTGTTGAACTCACTTGAATACAAATAATTTTACCACGTGTCCCATATTCAGCATAGGGAAATATGGTCACCCTATCTTACACAATCAAAGGTCCAAATTGTCAAGAAGTAAAAGTCCAAACTATGTGCTTCACTAGTATTAGAGACCGCTGAACAGTCCTCAAAGAACTGGGGAACTAGAGACAGTGCTTCAAATGGCCCTTTTTCTAAAAAAGGGCTTGAAGGAGCTCATGCAAATGAGGGAACTACTGTGGTTGCTACTAATCTCCAGCAAGGAGGTGAAGACCCTGTGGCAAATACTGCGATGAAACAACTCATGTTGAAGCAAGAATTTTAATGCTGGAGAACATTGCAAACACAAAGAGGACCTGAGGCAGAAGATTTGCAAAAAGACATTATAAAAAACAGAGGCAGACAGTACATATCGGAATATCTCTGTTGCCAGCAGTTATAAAAAGAAGCAAATAGTTTTGAGTTTGTGCAAACACTTTCTTTATGCTGTCATGGTCTGTTAAGATGTCTCATTTTGTAATGGAATGGGTACACCAAGAGCTGGTTTACAAACAAGGCTAAAAGCATGCCTTGAGGAGAAACAGAGACACTGCTGAGATTTTTCTCATGAGTTTGCTTATTGAAGGCACATATTTTTGTTTCTCCAGACTTTTCAGCTTAGGGGAAAAGCAAATAAATAACTCCTCATTGTTATCAGAAAATTGCTTACAAGTGAAATAATTAGCTATGATCTCAAAGAAACATAGGAACTGCCCAGGGTCTGTTTAGTCTAGAATCTCATCTCAATAGTAGCCAGTACCGGATGATTCAGAGGAAGGGTAAGAACCCCACAGTAGATGGAGGTGAGATAATCTGCCTCCCACATTAGGTTTTATCATGATCTCCTTCAGAGATTGACTTAAATCCTGAAGAGTGAGGTTTGATGTCCTATATCTCTTGTTATCATAACAATTCAGGATTTTCTTGTTATCCAGATAAATGTCCAATCGATTTTTCTATCTTGCTAAGTGCCTGGCCTTAATATCTCCTATACACAGCACATCCGAAGATTCCAAATTAAGCTCACATGCTTATCTGTCAGACTTAATGAGAGACCTAGAATTTCATCTGAATGCTTTCCGGAAGAAAGCTCTGTAAAGCAGATCTAGAGATTCTCTTTTACTTCCCCTTTTCCCTGCTCTTCAATCAATCTTCTTCCACTAGTACTGAATATCTTTTTTGTTACATCTGTAGAAAGAGGGGCTAGTGGCAGGAAGTTATAGTGCTCCATTATACAACATGTAGACAGGATGATTGGCACCTCTTACATCATAACATATATGATAAAAATTATAGACTTTAAGGTCAGAAGGGACCATTATGATCATCTAGTCTGACCTCCTGCACAATGCAGGCCACAGAATCTCACCTACCCACTCCTGTATCAAACCTATGTCTGAGCCACTGAAGTCCTCAAATCATGGTTTAAAGACTTCAGGGTGCAGAGAATCCTCCAGCAAGTGACTCATGCCCCACCCTGCAGAGGAAGGTAAAAAAACCCCCAGGGCCTCTGCCAATCTGCCCTGGAAAAAATTCCTTCCCGACCCCAAATATGGCGATCGGCTAAACCCTGAGCATGTGGGCAAGACTCACCAGCCAGACACCAAGGAAAGAATGTTCTGTAGTAACTCACATCTCACCCGATCTAACATCCCATCACAGGCCATTGAGCATATTTACTGCTAATAGTCAAACATCAATTAATTGCCAAAATTAGGCTATCCCATTATACCATCCTCTCCATAAACTCATCAAGCTTAGTCTTGAAGCCAGATGTGTCTTTAGCCCCCACTGCTCCCCTTGGAAGGCTGTTCCAGAACTTCACTCCTCTGATGGTTAGAAACCTTCGTCTAATTTCAAGTCTAAACTTTCTGATGGCCAGTCTATATCCATTTGTTCTTGTACTAAACCCTTGCAACTTTCCTTCCCAAGTTCAAGGTGCACATCTTTGACTTCTCCTGAAATAATAATAAGCATACTTTTACGTGATGTCTGGGTCATGGGAAGCCAGATCTAGTGGCCAGAGCCAGAGTCCACACTCATGAGACAGGAGTCAAGAGTCAGCTGGGTCAGGATACTGGGAGATGACAACCATGAGTTAGAAATCAGAGTCAGGCCAGGTCAAGATACCAGGGGATCAGAGGCAGGAGACAAACTAGAGATCAAAACCATGAATCAGATGCCAGGAGTCATGCTGGGTCAGGATGATAGGAAATAAATCTGGGGAAGCAGGAAGTGCAAGGCACACAGTCCAAAACAGGGAGGAACTCACTTGTTCAGACAGCTTACTGTTTCTGCTGCTGGCTTAAGTGGGGCCAGTGGGCCAATCAGCTGCTTGGGGACTCCTTTAGTAGGACCTCAGGGTCAGAGCCTCAAACTGGGGCTTGGCTTCATAGGTCCTAGGTAAGCAGTTGTCATCAATCTACCACATGGAAGGTTGTAATATGGCTGTTCCTGCGGACCTGAGTTCAAGACTCATAGGTAGTGCCACATACAGCACAGCAGATGTTAAATATTGTTTTTTAAAATACAAAAAAACTGTTCTCATGTAACTTTCTCACTGGGGAGAGGAAATGAAGAAAAAGAGGTGCACATATGACTTGTGATAGTCATGCCACTTAGTGCACCTCAGGAAGGTGTGGAAATACCATAGTGATGGGCACAGTATAAGAATCTGAATAGAATTGGAAAGGTGAATTAAGGAAAAGATTGAGCATAGCAAGTTTGGTAAAGAACCCTATTGCAGATAACATTTTTGTGTCAGTGTTTGTTGTCTCATAGGCTTTAAGGCCAGAATGGACCATTATGATCCTCTAGTCCAGGGATAGGCAACCTATGGCACGTGTGCTGAAGGTGGCACACAAGCTGATTTTCACTGGCACTCACACTGCTTGGGTCCTGGCCACCGGTCCAGGGGGCTCTGCATTTTAATTTAATTTAATTTTAAATTAAATTAAAAGTTTCTTAAACGTTTTAAAAACCTTATTTAAGTTACATACAACAACAGTTTAATTATATATTATAGACTTATAGAAAAAGACCTTCTAAAAATGTTAAAAGGTATTACTGGCACGCAAAACCTTAAATTAGAGTGAATAAATGAAGACTCGGCACACCACTTCTGAAAGGTTGCTGACCCCTTCTCTAGTCTGACCTCCTGCACACTGCAGGCCACTCCTTTAGTAGGCCTATAATGTTTGTCTGTGTTACTGAAGCTCTTAAATCTTGATATAAATCTTGAGATCAGATAAACTTAAATTTTATAAACAGGACATTTTTCTTTTACAAAAAATATCAGGACATACTTTATAAAGGATGCTTTATCAGAAAACTTTTTAAAAAAAATTTGTCAGTTTCAAAATATCCAAGATGACAGCATCCAGCTTAAAATGTCTCAGGTTTTAGCTAAAAAACATTAAAATGAATAGGAGGTTGCACAGCTGAAACCAAGTGAAACTGAATATTTACCTCTGTTTTTTAATTCTTTATCCCTATATTCCATTGGCTTATCTCTTGGTTTTGTCCATATCACTAAACTGATCTTTAACTTGGTATAGCTCTGTCTTCATATTTTTCCCCTTGTCCAGATGTGTATGTTAGTAGAACATTAGAGTATATCTAAAGTTTCAGCTTGTACCTATGGTTAGTTAGAGATGCCTTTGGCTAAATATTCATCAACCTATGAAATGCTATTTCATTTAGGTTACACTGCTGAGGTCTAAGGAGTGCCACTTATCTCTACTCTTATTTATAGATTAATCAGTTAAATGTTAGCATCACACCATACCTTTCTATAGGCATCTAAAAGGGGCGGGGGGAGCATGTTGTATTATATGGCATGAACTGAGGGTAAAAATATTGGATACACTATATGGTACAACGAATACAAAGGAGATATTGTCCTCAGCCAATGAATAATTCCTTCCGTGTACAAAGTGCTTTGCATAGGTTTTGTTTTTTCCATTCAGGAGAACTCATAGTTTAATGGTAAATTATGGCTTCACACAGTGCTGGCTTTCTGTTATTTACATTCATTATTTGTCATTCATTACCCAAGGGACAATGAGCCTTGGGTAAAATGGCTAAGTGTCCCCACCAACCAAGTGAAATGACAAAATGTTATACACATACATTTTTCTGCTTTTTCCTTCCTAATGGGAAGCCTATAAACATTTAGAATACCCTTATTAAGAGCTACTTAGCTGTGACAATATTGCATACTTCATTCATATGGACAGAAACATAATTTCAAGCGTGTTCACTGGAAGGAAACTGAAATGTTCCTATCCTGATTTTTCTTATACCACATGTTGCTGAACTCTTTGTTTAGCATTGTCACTTTGGTTAAATAGTGAGAAAATTTCCAGCATGAGTAGAAAGTCAAGAAAAGAATCATTATGGTTAATTAAAGCTCATCAAATAATCCAACTATCCTTTACAAGCATTATCTAATATTTGGAAAGGCAGTAGTCTTGTTTAGCTATCTGCCAAATATTAGGGCATTTTAAATCTCAATGCAAATAGCTATATTTTTGCTCCAGCCAAATAGCTGATACAAAAAAGGCCAAATCAATGCCAGGCTACGGCTCTGATCTCAGCTAAGGCAAATTGCCCAAATTATTTGATAGTTAGGGAACAATCTCTTTCCTTAACCAATGGTAACATGAAACATTCCAGTACAATTCAAGATGACTCAGCTTGTTATATTTAATATTCCAAAGAAAACAAAGTGAAAATAACATGGATTTTTTCTTTCATGTTTAGACATACAACTCCTAACCCATGAAATATGTACAAAGAGAACCTCTTGAAAGTGAGATTATTTAATCTAGAGTTCTTTTAGCTATGCTATAGGTGCCCTTCTCAGATAAACTCAGTGGGTTCTAGCCCAGCTCTGCCCTTTCACCCTCCCACCTCCAGTTGCCATCTGCTGGATTTAAAACCAAAACAGTGCAGAATGACCAAATAGAAGGGTCCCTCTATTAATAAAAAAAATAGAAAAAAACAAACCAAACCATTAATATTTCTACTTACGCAGGATGGCTATTGCAATGCTTGTGGTTTCGCACATATCAGTTTCCTGCTACATGTTGAAAAGATTAGTTGTTTGTTTTCTCAGATATTTAACTTCCTTTTATATTTTGGTACTCAGTGGTTCAACTTTGAACAACATTTTAGACACAAAATTTGGATGAAATGTTAGACTTTAACCCTGTCAAAAAGTCTCTTGCTCTTTTGAGGGTCATTTTTCAACCCAAGACTGTCTGTCTTCAGAGCAGCCTTTAGGAACTCACTTATTCTTTCTCTATCATTTTTATTCATCTTTAAAATGAGAATGAGAGGGAAATTGTGAGACTGTGTTTACCAAGTACTTTAAGTTAAACCTGTCAAATGAAGGACTAAAATGAGAAAGGCATGCACAGTCTCCTCACACTCATGTATATAATGTTATGATGGCAAAATATCCCATGAGGTTCCACATTGTTTCAGGGTGGGTCATATCTAAAAGCCTTCAAAGGAGTGCATGGCTCCCTTACAGAGTCCCCTAAACTTGGCTGCTAAATCTTGTGGAAAAATGCAGATAAATTTATGCTGACTTATCTTGGCAGGTGGATGTTGTTAGCTCGAGCTGAGATATTAAAGGGGTTGGAGTGTCACTCTGTGGCCGAGTAAGGTAGGAGCTAATGCAGTTGAGATCATACAGGGAAAGCGCCAGGCAGACCCAAGCTTTGGAGAAAGTTAAGTCTGAAGTTTTGTTTTCATCACCATTAAAGTCAAACCCAAGGAAGGGATAAGTTTGGACTGTATGTGGCAAGCTGTGTGCTCAGGGGGGTGCTGTGACAGATGTGAGATCTGGGGATTGTAAGGTGTTCAAACAATTATATTGAAATGTGCCAGGGAGGCATGGATTTTCAGGCCAGTAAGTGTTAAGTGGCTTTCCTAGGGAGTCTCTGGGGAGTGGTTAATGCAAATGCCACAACCTGGTTTTGCAAAAAGCTAGCCTTTTGAAGTTATGCCCTGAGGAGACAGTGATTAAAAGGTTACAAAGTGTTGGAGATCAAAGGCCTGAGCTGTATAAAGAAACAGCAAAACTGTCCAGTTTGAGCCTACTTCCTGATCTAAAATCTGACATGAACTTGTAACCAACGGGGCAAACCCAGACAAACTCCTATGCTGTAGTTGGGGTGATCTCTGGTAAGCTTTTAGCATGTGTGAAGAATAAATACACTTTGCTTTGTGAAAGTTGGTTGGTAACCAGTGTACACTATGATAGCTCCTGGAGAAAGAGTTAACCACAGGTGCTGGACCCCAGTCAGATCTTCTGGGATATTGCAGTGAAGTGCAGAAAAATTGCAAGTCTAAACTTCCGGTCTGAACACAGGTGATGTCTGGGAAGCCTAAAACTTTAAGTGGGTACCCTCAAGGAAGACCAGGAAGTGAGTAAAAATGCAGTTAATCCTGAAATTCTGACAGGTGTTTCTTTATGTATGTATTCTGGTCAGAGTTAGGTAAGAACTTCACCTACTTGCATATATATTTGCACCCAGGCTGGGAATTTGCTGTGTGTGTACAGGATCAACTTTGGTTACTTAAGAGCACAATTATCTGAGCTTCTATATTAATAGAATAGGAGCACATGGGCCAAATTTATCTCTTTGAGCTTTGCAGAATTTTGTGTGCGCTGATCTGACTGTAGGTGAAGTTTCCAGGCAAAGCTAAACCCTCTCTAATGATTCCTTTATTAGAATAAAGCTAGGAACAATTTAGTAAAACAGTATATTAACAGCAGAAGATATAGAAAATTGCCAACTTTTTTACCTGTGTTTTTTCTCTTCCTGACTTGTATGCTAGCTTTCATATGTGAGCTATTGTTTTATTTAGTTTAGTCTTATTAAAAGATGTGCCTGGAGAAATGTAATCTACTGAATGACTCCAATAGTGATTAAGAACTAAAGAAGAGGGGTGGCCTTTTGGTTAAGGTACTGAACTGAGACTCAGGACGTCGGGGTTAAATTCATGTCCCTGCAACAGAATTCCAGTGTGATATTGTGCAAAGCATTTAATCTCTCTGTGCCTTAGTTCCCTATTTGTAAAATGGGCATAATAGTTCTTTTGCTCACCCTTTGTCTGTCTTGTGTAGCTTGCTTCTGGCCTGAAAGGGGTTAAAAGCCAGTCTTTGGAGAGGGCTGGGCCTGGGAGCCTTAGGCTGAGCTGATTGGGAGGCAGCCACAGCTGTGGCCACGCCCCAGACAGACTCAGCTGGCTCTATAAAAGCCAGGGAAGCCAGGGGCAGACACACAGTCTCCTCTAGCTGTAGAGGAAGATGGGCCTGGCTGCTGGGGAGCTAGAGAAGGTACCTGGAGTGGAGCAGGACTGGGGCAAGGCCAAGGGAGCTGGGGAGATCTAGCCTGGAAACTCCCCAGGTTGTGGCCTATTAAAAGGCCAAACAGGTACTGGGGTTGACAGGTACAGGACAGCCCAAGGCTAGAAAGAGGCAGCAGGTCCAAACCCAATCTTGCCTGTGATAAGTGGCTTATCCTGCAGTCTGCCTCAGGGAGCGGGGGCTTGTTGGTGACTGGCAGTAGCCTATGACTGAGGCGAGATGGGAATAGTGGGTGGAGGTTCCCCAGGAAGGACTGACCAAGTGAGACTGCAGGGGGCAGCACCTCAGTCTAAAAGGATCACCAGGGTCCAAGAGGGACTTGGGACCCAGCACGAAGGGGGACACCGGCCTGCAGAGGGCGCTTCTGGGTCAGAGAACTAATTCCTGGGACGACCGACAGGAGTCGCCGCAGGGGTGAGTCGCCTCCCTGTTACATTAGTGGTGGAGAATGCAGGCATGGACGGTCCGCACCGATACAAGGGGCAGGGCAAAGGACTGTGGGACTATTGCCTGGACACTGCAGCTGCAAGGAGGGATTATGGATCCTGGGTATGCTGGGATGTTTTACGCCGAGACCCCAGGTGCCATCCCTGGCTGGGCCCTGGTGTCAGCGCCCCAGTGGAAGGAGGCTGACAACCTGCAGGGAATCCGGGAGGCCCAGGAGGGATTGTGGGAGGTGAAAGAGGCCTTCCGGGAACAGTTGGGGCAGCTGGTATGGGAACAGCAGGCCCTGGTAAACCTCCTCAACTCCAGAGGAGTGGTGGAGACGGCTGGGAGAGACAGCGAGCTGGGAGAAGGAGGCCCATGGACAAGCGCTGGACATGCTATGCCTGTTTAAGTCAAGGACATATGTCAAGGTTCTTTCCCCCACTTTGAACTTTAGAGTACAAAAAGTGGGGACCTGCATGAACACTTTTAAGCTTAATTACTAGCTTAAATTTGGTACGCTGCCACCAGCCAGAATTTAGTGTCTGGCACACTTTCTGTTCCCCCAAAAGCTTCCCTGGGGAACACAGATCCAAAACCCCTTGGATCTTAAAACAAGGAGAAATTAACCATCCCCCTCTTTTTCCCCCAGACTCTCCCCTCCCTGGGTTGCCTTGAGAGGCTTCACACCGATCCAAACTCCTTGGATCTTAAAACAAGGAGGAATTAACCATCCCCCTTCCTTTCCCCCCACTAATCCCTGGTGAGTTCAGACTCAATCCCTTGGATTTTAAAACAAGGAAATTTCAAATTAAGTTCTAAAAGAAAGCTTTTAATTAAAGAAAGAAAGGTAAAAATTATCTCTGTAAAATCAGGATGGAAAATGCTTTACAGGAACTCAGATTCATATAGACTAGAGGGAACCCGCCCGCCCCACCAGCCTTAGATTCAAAATTACAGCAAACAGAGGTAAAATCCTTCCAGCAAAAAGACACATTTACAAGTTAAGAAAACAAACATAAGACTAATCTGCCTTGCCTGGCTATTACTTACCATTTTGAAACATGAAAGACTGATTCAGAAAGATTGGAAAGCCTGGGTATACGTCTGGTCCCTCTTAGTCCCAAGAGCGAACAACGAACCAAAAAAAAACAAAACCAACATAAACAAAGACTTCCCTCCACCAAGATTTGAAAGTATCTTGTCACCCTATTGGTCCTCTGGTCAGGTGTCAGCCAGGTTTACTGAGCTTCTTAACCCTTTACAGGTAAAAGAAACATTAACCCTTAACCATCTGTTTATGACAACATATAAAAAGGGATTGTCCCCACTGGGGCGAGGGCTGGGCGCCTCACCCAGGAGAAAGACAGAGGCAAGTCCCGGGGATAGTTCACCAGGTGAGGGAACCTGGGTGGCTGCCAATATGTTGGGCCTGTGGGCAAAAGGGCCATATGTGGTGGGCAGGCCCAAGTCTGAGGGTCCAGGTCCACCCTGGTGGAAGGGTGGGACCTGAGAGGGACCGAGGAGAAGCCAAGGCCAGGAGACCCCCCCTATTCCCCAGGGTGGTGATCTTGAGGAGGGGGGTGTAGCAGGGTGGTCACCCACTTCTGGTCTGAAAGGAGTTAAAAGCCAGCCCTTGGAGAGGACTGGGGCTGAGAGCCTTAGGCTGGGCTGATTGGGAGGCAGCCACAGCTGTGGCCACGCCCGAGACAGACTCAACTGGCTCTATAGAAGCCAGGGAAGCCAGGGGCAGACACACAGTCTCCTCTAGCTGTAGAGGGAGACGGGCCTGGCTGCTGGGGAGCTAGAGAAGGTACCTGGAGTGGAGCAGGGCTGGGGGAAGGCCAAGAGAGCTGGGGAGCTCTAGTCTGGAAACCCCCCAGGCTGTGACAACTGCATCACCTTGTTGACTCATATTCAGTGTATGATCCACTATAACTCCCAGATTCTTTTCAGCAGTACTAACACCTAGCCAGTTATTCCCCATTTTATATTTGTGCATTTGTTTTTTCCTCCCTAGGTGTGGTAATGTGCACTTGTCTTTACTGAATATCATGTTGATTTCAGACCAATTCTCCAATTTGCCAAGATCTTTTTGAATTCCAGTCCTGTCCTCCAAAATGTTAGCAACAACCTCCCAGCTTGGTGTCATCTACACATTTTATAAGCATACTCTCCATTCCGTTATCCAAGTCAATAATGAAAATAATGAATGGTACCGGACCTATGGCAGACCCCAGCAGGACTCCACTAGACAACTCCTCTCAATTTGACTGTGAAACATTGATAACTACTCTGACTACATTTTTTCAACCACTTGTGCCCCCAGTTTATAGTAATTTCATCTAGACCACATTTCTTCAGACCTTAATCTCAGACAAAATCATGCGAAAGCAGTGATAAGCAACTTCTGGAGTCATTTTGAGTCTGACATCCTGTATGCTTTGCAATTAGGCTTCAGACCATGGCCATGCATAGAGACAGTTCTGGTATCACCACCTTCTGGCCATGGATGGAGGCTATATCTCAGCATTCATGCTACTTGATCTCTTCACAGCTTTCGATAAAATCAACCACAAGATGCTGCTGAACTGCCTACGTGATTTAGGAAAGGTCTATACTTAAAACACTGCATTGGCACAGCTGCACCAGTGCAGCTCCTTTGCTATATAGCTTTAATGAAGATGCTGTAAGCCAACAGGAGAGAACTGTCTCATGGGTGTAATTAATCCACCTCACTGAGAGGCAGTAGCTGTGTCAATGGGAGAAGCTCTTCAGCCAATATAGAGCTATCTAACTGGGGCTCAGGTTGCCCCGAGTGACATAGTTATACTGATGTAAGTCTGTAGTTTAGACCAGACCATAGTTGGAGCAGATAGTGCAGCATTACAGCAGCCCAATCATTCTGCAATTAGAGGACTTGGAGAGTGGTGGAGCTAAAGTGAGTGACACAGAGAGAATTCTACACTGGGCAGATACAACTATATCAGGAGAACTGACTATAACATGGTTATCTCCTGTAATACATGCATCACCCCCCCCCCCAAGCGCCCCCTCATAGCCAGAGGTGGCTCTGTGGCACCACGCCTCAGTTTTCCCTTCTGCTCAGGTTCCCAGAAATAGTCCACAAAGGCTAGGGGTATGGACTTAATAACAAAAATATCAAAACAATCCTTAAAATGAAGTCCCAAAATAAGTCACTCTCTCCAGGGCCCCGAGAGCGGGTTCAGGCCCCCCAGCAAGGATGGACCAGGTAAACAGGGCCGACAAAGCCAGGGAAGTGGGGCCCCAGTTCCCCTTTCGGACTGCCGGACCCCAGTAATATGTACCAGCTTCCCCCTGGCTCTTGTTGGCCCTGATTCTCACTCGCCTCCAGACAAGTCCTTTCACAGGCCTCTGCCTACCATGTCCAACTCTCTGGCTCCAGCAGCTCCAATCCCCTTTACCAGTCTCCAGGCCATTCCCTGGCTTCTGAGGGTAGGAGCCTCCTGCATGCTGTAGCTGTCATCTACAGCTGCTTTCTCAGGTCAGCTGCACCTTTCCAGCCCTCCCCTGTGTTGTGTTGTACTCCTAGCCCTGCCTAGCTGGAATGTTAGGCTCTGCTTCAAACTCCTTCCCCCAGGAATCTGTCCCTTCCTCCTTTATATCCACAGGCCTCGCCTGAGTTAATCACATGACCTCATGCATTACTCTCCATCCAGGGAGGTGAGCTGATCCTCATCACAGGTGGAGTTGAGATGCCATTTCCCCTTAAAGAAGCCAGCAGTGCTGTGACATCTCTGGCAAAGATACTTAGTGTAAAAATAAAAACTGTCTGATTATTTTTTTTAAACCTACTATTATAAACATCTAAGATTAATGTAAATGAAAAAGATTAGAGAAAAATGTACCTTTTCTCCCAATTTTTTTATTGTTTACTTTGTGGTTTTGGCAGCACTTTGTCCTTAGTTGAACTTGATAAAAAGGGTGGAAATTTTTCACCACAAATGTTTAAAATTTTGCCATCATGCAGCAAAACAGGAGAGAAAAATATTTAAACTAGGGAAATTGATTGCAAAACTGCAAAAATTGTAGGGGGACTGAGTTGAGGGTCTCCTGTATGATTATTTTGTATGCTAACTTTATTTTAACAATTGACTGGATTAAAAGTGAATTATGTCCCTTTAAAGCATGTTTCCATCTTGCAGCATAAATGGGATCAAAGTGTGTTTTAACAGTGTCTGAAGCCTTGGACATCTCCTGGCCTTACAAGTGATGTGTAACTTTCCTGAGTATGTACAGCTCTGGATTGTTTCCTTGCAGGAGCTCCTCATGGGGAAGAAAAATACCTAATGTATGTCAATAACAGATGTTCATTTAAATTCAATACATAGATGTAATACAAAAGTGGTTCCTTTCATATATGAAAGTACACAGATATGCAACCTCAGTTAAAACATGCATACTATTACACACATGAAACACAAATCCTGTTTACTTTCCTGCATGCAAGACTGTCACCAACTGACCCCTCACAAAACTTGAAATTGTTCTGGGCAATTGTGAAAATGACCAATCTGAAGGTGCTAAATTTGCGGCCTCACCTCTGCTATTCTTCTGGTGATCACTGATGCTCATGCTGACTTATACAATGTGTATAGCTAAAAATAAGTGGCAAAGGTCTATGGGAACTACTACACTTTATGAAAACACAATGTGAAAACTTCTCTGCCATGATTAAAGTTTAAATTTAAGAGCCACTGGATAGCATTTCAAATTAGGGAGGAAATTAGTGGTGTACAATTGCACTGACTAGTAGGTTTTAAACCAGTGTCTTTTTTGAATAGTTGATTAGATTCAGATCTTATCACACTACATGTAGGCTAATGTAGCAAGCAATTCATATCCATGCATAGTCTTCCTATTGTGCATTCTGCATCACATTAAAGTGTCGCATGTTTAATGTGGAACAATAGAATGACCATACTAGATCAGACAAATGATCTATCTATCCCACTATCTTGTTTTCCGACAGTGACCCGTGCAAGATGCTTCAGAGGGAAAGAACAGAACAGGGCAATTTACGAGTGATCCATACCCAGTCATCCAGTCCCAGCTTCTGGCAGTCAGAGGTTTAGGGACACTCCAGACCATGGGAAGACATCCCTGACCATATTGGCTAATAGCCATTGATGGATCTATCCTCCATGAACTTATCTAATGCCTTTTTTAATCCAGTTATACTCTTGGCCTTCACAACATCCCCTGGCAATGAGTTCCACAGGTAGACTCTACATTATATGAAGAAGTACTTCCTTACATTAGTTTTAAACCTTCTGTGTATTTATTTAATTGGATGATCTCTGGTTCTTGTGTTATGTGAAGGGGCAAATAATATTCTTTTATTCACTTTCTCCACACCATTTATGATTCTATATGTCACACTGCCAGGAGTCTTACCACGAAGTCACAGACAGTCTCCTTAGATTCTCCAGTCTATCTTGCCACCCATACAAACTGGACTTAGTGATACAAGGTCACTTACACTAAAAATAGCATCACATTCAGATTGGTTCCAGTACCAAGAGACTTACCCAGCTCAACTGGGACCCTAGATTTTACACCAAAGACGATGCCTGTAGCCAATCCTGTAATGAACTATCTAAAGGTTTATTAACTGGGAAAAAGAAATGAAAGTTATTTGCAGGTTAAAGCAAGCAAACATGAGTTATCATCCAAATCTGATGAGTGGTATATGATCGAGGTGGTCTGTCATCTTGTAGACCTATCACATGCCAGCACCACCTTAAGACCTCGATCATATGCTGCCTTGGACATCTCTTTTCTAAGCTCAACTATCCCAGTCTTTTAATCTCTCCTCGTATGTTGGTTGCCCTTCTCTGTATATCTTTTTTGATATAACTTAATATATCTTTTTTTGAGATGGAGTGACTAGAACTGCATGCAGTATTGAAGGTATGGGCATACAGTGGATTTGTATAGTGGCATTATGATATATTCTGTGTTCTCTCTCCCTTTCCTAATGGTTCCTAACATCTGTTAGCTTTTATTGACTGCTGCTGAACATTGAAAACTATCCGCAATGACTCCAAGATCTCTCTTGAGTGGTAACAGCTAATTTAGACCCCATCATTTTATATGTATAGTTAAGATTGTTTTCCAATGTTCACTACTTTTCATCTATCAACACTGGATTTCATCTGCCATTTTGTTGCTAAGTCACCTGGTTTTAGGAGATGCATTTGTAACTCTTTGCAGGCAGCTTTCGATGTAACTTTCCTGAGTAATTTTGTATCCTCTGCAAATTTTACCACGTCACTATTTTATCTGTTTTTCCAGATCATTTATGAATATGATTTGAATCTCTTATCTCAGTTGTTGGTTCACTCAACCCTATTTAAAACACACATTCCATATGAATGACAACAACTGGAGAGTTGTCAATACTGAAGTTAAGTTTTTGTTTTGGCGGCGGACTGGTGGCAGAACAGCAGTACAGTTCACTGCCCTTAGAAGGAACCTGAGTTCAAGGATGGACTAGAGACCTAAGACCAAAACTCTGAAGGGTGAGGAATTAACTCAAATTTGTCAAAACCAGAGATGTTTGTTACCCCTTGCAACACTGCTAACAAGTGGTGTTCTCAGATGTGATAATATTCCAGCTAGACTCATTGAAGTGTAAGGTGATGAGTAGCTAATGGATCATGAGGAGGAAAATCCAAAGATTGGAAAGGTGCACTATGTATGGGAAAAGATCAAGCAGTAAAGCTTACTGTAGACTTCTTGGCTTCGCAAACTTTTACTTGCTGGTGGTATCATAATAAATTCTGAGGAAATATAGTCAGGAAATTGATTGTCTGAAACAATTAATGGTCTGAGCGAACAGTTTGCAGCCTGAGGCAAAGCTTAGGACCAAAAGACGTACCAAACTAATCATTAACTGGTAATAACTGGTTTTCAGAAGCCTATTATAACAAAACTGATGTTTAAATAGCATATCTGCAACTTAGTGCACAAACGTCGGAAAAGTCCTTCCATCGTTTTAAGATAATTTCTACAGACAGAGTGGAGAAACTATTTTAAAATCACAATAGTATTAACTCCATCAGTTTGCCTACAATCAATTCAGATGTAAGATCCAAAATGACTTCTAAATAATATAGAAAGAGCTCACCTGGGTCCCAATTAGAACAATACTTGAGGATGTGCTTGATGTCAGTGGCATTTAAGCTTAAAGTGCAGTATGTTTGTAAGTGCCATCCTGAGTAGGGATGCTTTCCTAATCAGGATCTTAATACTCCTGCTGAATTTGTTAGTTAAAGTGCATGCTCCTAAAGTATATGTGTTCCTTCACATGATATAAGAGGCTGCCTTGGAAAACAATTGGCCTATGGGGTGAAATAGTATGAATGCTGACAAATTCTATTCAAAACCAGGGATGGTCAGATTGGTTGCAAATACACTATTTTGTGTTAGTTCACAAAAAGCTTGGTTCTGGGGCACATACTAGAGTGATTTCTTTTGTGGGAAACACATTTTTTTTTCCTCAAGCCACTCAAATACCTTTTCTCCTGCGATATATTGAGGGAGAGAAGAATCAGCCAACACGGAAACAGAGTTGCTTTTTGATAAGCACAACTCTGGAGTAGGCTGTGTTCTTGGCATCAAATAAGAGAATACTGCTTTTTAAAAAACTTGCTGATGATGTTGAGCTCAAATTGTTATCTAGCATGAAGGGTTCTGCTTGTTAATGTTTACATATTGGTTAAGCTTCCAGATGCTTTATAGGATGTTTGTAGTTTTAAAAACATTTGATCAAGGGTTGTGGTGATGCAGAGGTGAGTTGTCTTCACTATCATCCTTTTCTGGTGGTCAAAATCAACCATTTATTGCTACTGTTTTTTGCCTCTTAACTGGTTTCTAATATGTCAAACTTCATCTCTCCCCCATGGCATCTTTGTTTCTTTAATAGCCTTTAACTAGGGCCTTGTATGAAAGTTTAAATTAATCTACCAGTTCACTCTTATACACTGTTCTGTTGACTTCTATTTCTCTTGAACCTATTAGAATGGTTAATGTTCCTCTACAGATGTGGTGATAGTTTGTCCTTAGCATGGTTTGTCCCATGCTCAATTGGGGGGTTTCGCTGTCTGTCTGTATGTGTGTGTGTGTGTGTGTATATGTGTATATATATTAAATGTAAGGTTAGTATCTCTTAAGGGGGTGAGACAAAGTAGTCTGCCTTGGAAGAAAATGTCACCTAGTGATCCACCCTGTCATGGCCCTTTAAGGGTTCAGAGCGGAGAGAAAAGGATGAGGATAGGGAGAGAGAGAGCACGAGCGCTAAGAGTCGTGAAAATTAATGGTTTCAGAGTAGCAGCCGTGTTAGTCTGTATCCGCAAAAAGAACAGGAGTACTTGTGGCACCTTAGAGACTTGTTAGTTTCTAAGGTGCCACAAGTACTCCTGTTTTTTGTGAAAATGAATGGTGCTTCGAATACATTTTAAGGGCCCAAAATTTTACAGAAAGGGCAAGACTCCCTCTCACTCCTTCAACTGGGAAGGAGTTGGGGGCCAGCAAACATGCTGCCTCCTTCTCCCTCAGAGCAGGCAGACTTGCCAGGAGATGACTGACTTGCTGAATTCTCCAGAATGGAAGGTTGGAGATGGGGTTTAGATGAAGGAATCTGGTAAAAGTCTTGCAGCTGACTATTCCGAGACAAGAGCTTATACACAACCCCCAGCTCCAGAGAGAGGCCTGAGGGGGAATGCCTGTGAGGAGGAGGGAGATATTGACTGCTCAAAAGGTGAGACAGAAAGGGACTCTGCAGCAGCTGGGCTGTATTGCAAGTGAAAGGCTGGGAGCAGTCATTGAGAAAGTACCTTCATAGCTAGCTAAGGAGAAGCTGTGAGGAACCATAGATTCAGCTGGGGACTGCAGAGTCCAGAGACTTGGTGAAGATGTTGACAAGCAGGGAAATGGCAGAGGATTTAGAAAAACAACAGTCCTTATCCACCTAAAACAGGGTCTCAGGGTGGTAATCCAGAGGAGAAGGTTGGCTTGGGTTCCGCTGCCCTTCCCCAAACTAAGCGGGAAGATACAGGCATCAGGGGAGAAAAGGACAAGTACTGCGGGCCTCAGACAAAGGCTGAGAACTAGTCTCAAAAACCATTAGACTTTGGGGTTTCTTATCTGAGACTTTTCTGCTAAACTAGGAAGGGGACTGGACTAAGCATTGACCAGGTCAGAGGGCTACGTCATGTACAACAATAGACTGTTGTGGCATCAGAATAACGAAAGAGGCAGCTGAATGGATAGAACCCCTGCAATGCTGCTGCTGGACACGGGGAGGCACTCTGGAGGTGAGAGATGTGATTACAGGGGACTAACATAGGAACGTGCGGAGCTGTAAAGAAGGCTCAGAAGCCTTGCTGTTTCAAGACTTAGCAAGCTGCTTAACTACTGGCTGTACTCATTAATCACTTCTAATAATCATTTTTTGGTTTAGTACCCATCCAGTACTAAATATCGTCCTCCGGGTATATTGGCTCAAGAAAGTCTTACTTTATTGGGAAAGCTTATTGTCAAGTCTCTTCTCAGTGAATGGTGATCCATTGGGAACAGCTGTGAGGCTGAAGAGTGTTTCCAAAGTAGTCAGTAGTACCCTCGTGGGAAGTTACTATCAGATTTAGGATATATTTACAGGAATGTAAACTTGCAACATTTGTCTTCCTGTCTTCCAGACAGGAAACTTCTGCTTTTATTTCATAAGAACTGATAAACTGTTCCCTGAAAGTCTTATCACTAGCTGGCCTATCCATGAGAATAAATATGACTTGTGGGGAGGGAGAGGAACTCAAGGGGAGAAATCAGCAAGTCAAACTAACATCAGACAAATGCAAGGACAAACAAGTAACATCAATAAGATTAGCGATACAGCTTGTAGACTCATTATTACAATGCCTAGCACTAGAACTTACTCAATTATAAGGCTGGTATCTTTTTTTTTTTTTAAATCCTGTGCCAAATAAATAAAAATGATATTTATTAACATAATTCTAGGGCTAAAATGTGCCTTCACTTACTCCTGTGTTATCTAGCACTTACTGGAGAAGATAGTGTGTATATTAAACACAATTTAAAATAAATCCAGTAAGAACAGAGGTGAATACAAACCAGAAATTCAGATATGGATCTCAAACCCTCCCAAACACTGGGGGGTTCTCAATCCAGATATAATTTTGTGACCTAAGACTATCTGAGTATAAAACAGTACAATAGTGCAAAAGATGAGGAGTGACAAACAGAAGGGTTTTTTATAATCTTTATCCACGCCTTATCCACTACAGCAATGGCTCTCATCCTTGTTTTGGTCTGTGATACGCTAAATGGCTGAAAATCATCTTGTGATCCATCACATTCCATACTCCTTTGGAATTGTAGGATTGGATCTGGGGGCAAACATAATTTTCTTGCTTATTGTAGTCTTTACCTCTATTGATTAGGGTGCCATCCTGGAAGTCAGGAGACCTGGGTTCTGTTCCTGGTTTTGCCACTAACCTACTATGTGACTTTAGGTGAGTCACTTTGCCAGTCTATGCCTCTGTTTCTCCTCCCATCTTTTGCTTGTCATGTCTACTTGGATTGTAATTATTTGGGATAGGGGAGATTTCTCTTACTGCATGTTTTGTATAGTGCTGGTCACAGTGGGGCTTCTAGGTGCTATTTTAATTCAAATAATAACTGAAGACACTAGCCATTAATCAAATCAATAGCAAAATGGCAACACCAAGAGAAAAATGTTTATTTCCATGGAATATTAGAAAAATTCCATCACCACAGAATCAGCCTCCATTAAATGAAATGAGTAAAGCCATTGTGATAGACTGCCTGAAGATTTCGACAGACATCACTTTATCGACTCATGGGTTTGAGGTTATTCCTGCAAGTATACAGCTTAGAAATTTTTTAAAATGAATGTGTAAGAGGAGAGTGGCTGCAACCCACCGAAAACTTGTTTGTGATTCCAGGTTGTTCACCAGGAAAATCACACACTAGAATCCTTTAGTGGTGTTGAACCTCAGTTTCTGAATCTGTAAGCTGATTATAATACTTACTTTCCTATGTTACCTACATGTGTTTCCAGAATCTTAAAATCTGTAGATTTCTGTGTTAATCACTTGCCCTAGATGTTTCTCTTCTACTGCTTGCAAAGTGACTGTCTATCAGCTCTTTTGAGTGTGTTAATATAATGTCAGTAAGGTTTTTATAGGTCTTTATCTTTGTTTTCTTAAGATTGCTGTGAGACCAAGATTCACAAAAGGACTTAGGTGCCCAACTGCCACTTTAGATGCCTAAATCCTAGAATCAAAAACAGTGGGATTCACAAAACATGTGCTCAGCTACTGCTGAACCCTGTAGGTGCCAAAACTCTCTTGGTGCCTAAATTTTTGCAGTAGAAGCTCCTAGGTGATGGTGTCTATATTTCTGTTTCTGAACATCCTTAGTACAGCCCAGTGCCTGGATGTCAGAGCCCCAGAGATTAAAGCTTGCCTAGGGATCAGGCTCCTAAAGGCATGCTTACACCAAATGGCAGAGGGAGCGAGGGACAAAGACCTCTCTTGTAACTTTTAGCTCAGTGTTTAGGGTTCATATATGGGCTGTGGGAGACCCTGCTAGTTCAAGTCCCCCGCTATCTGAGGGGAAAAGAGGTTTGAATTGAGGCTCTGCTGCCTCTCAGGGAGTGTTCTTGCCCCTAGGCTATGGGATATTGTGATGTAAGCTCCCTCAGACTCTCCTTTTGAAGCTGTTCCAATGAGTCTTTAAAATATTATTTGTAACAGGTATCAGAGGGGTAGCCGTGTTAGTCTGGATCTGTAAAAGCAGCAGAGAATCCTGTGGCACCTTATAGACTAACAGACGTTTCGGAGTGTGAGCTTTCGTGGGTGAATACGCACTTCGTCAGATGCAGGTAGTGGAAATTTCCAGGGGCAGGTATATATATGCTAGCAAGCAAGCTAGAGATAACGAGGTTAGTTCAATCAGGGAGGATGAGGCCCTGTTCTAGCAGTAGAGGTGTGAAAACCAAGGGAGGAGAAACTGGTTCTGTAATTGGCAAGCCATTCACAGTCTTTGTTTAGTCCAGAGCTGATGGTGTCAAATTTGCAAATGAACTGAAGCTCAGCAGTTTCTCTTTGAAGTCTGGTCCTGAAGTTTTTTTGCTGCAGGATGGCCACCTTAAGGTCTGCTATAGTGTGGCCAGGGAGGTTGAAGTGCTCTCCTACAGGTTTTTGTATATTGCCATTCCTGATATCTGATTTGTGTCCATTTATCCTTTTCCGTAGTGACTGTCCAGTTTGGCCGATGTACATAGCAGAGGGGCATTGCTGGCATATGATGGCGTATATTACATTGGTGGACGTGCAGGTGAATGAACCAGTGATGGTATGGCTGATCTGGTTAGGTCCTGTGATGGTGTCGCTGGTGTAGATATGTGGGCAGAGTTGGCATCGAGGTTTGTTGCATGGATTGGTTCCTGAGCTAGAGTTACTATGGTACGGTGTGCAGTTGCTGGTGAGAATACGTTTCAGGTTGGCAGGTTGTCTGTGGGCAAGGATTGGCCTGCCACCCAAGACCTGTGAAAGTGTGGGATCATTGTCCAGGATGGGTTGTAGATCCCTGATGATGCGTTGGATTCTAAATGCTTCAGTGAAATATACTTTTAAATATTTTTTTCTTAAAGTGAAGATGCTTAAAAACAGACTTAAAAATAAAACTGAGCCAAAGTGAGATTTTGCATTCTGTACATAGTATACTTTGTACTAGTGAAAAGAGAGTTAAATTCTGAGTTAAGCAATATTGTGAAAATGCTTTCCATCCATTAAAAAGACATGGTAATTGAAATGCACCCCTTCCGGGGAGAGGGGAAGGGAATATGCACTTTGTTACTCTTTAACTGTGATACAAGCTTTGAAAGAGCTGAATGGAGTATTCAGAAAACTAATGATCTGTGATGCAAATAATAAGGTGTCAAGAGAAGGTTTATTATGCAATAATTTTCCAAAGGGCAAACAAGGTTGTCCACACAATACAATCATTTTTTGACACTTTTTATTTCCCAAATGTAATGCCTGCCCACTCCCCAAAATACCACAGTCTCACTTTAGTTCACAAACTGTTATTGTGAGTTCAGTGCAGACAGCTACTATAATCATGTACAGGTCATTTCTATTGAGTTGAACTGTAAAAAATCTACAGAATGTAGAGTCACCCACTGATGGTGTTAGAGGAACTCCATGTCCTTTAATGTTAAGGGCTCACTTCTGCAAAATGGATCCAAATGTGTTTTTCTGGGATCATGCAAAGTTTTTCCACAGATCTTTCAGGATATAAGATTCTCAAAGATGGAGTCAGCCTTTCAAACACTTACTTGCATGTGTAGTTCCATTGACCGGGAATAAGGATTTGTCAGATCAGACCCTACATTATCTGTTAGTACACGAGGATGGGAGATGGGGAAAGAAGTCTTCCTATTCCCTATATTCAGACACTTGCTATTGCTGTTATAACAGATTACAGTCCCTTGGGAGTATCTTGCCTTGAGTTTCAAGGGTTTGGATTTTTCAGTTGTTCAGCTGGTGGGCTATGCAATTCCACACAGTCCCCATTACAGGGCAGTGCTTAGAAGGCAAAAATATGCCCTCAATGTTATGATTTTTATTTAAATATCATATATATATATATAAATATATATATTATAATATATATATATATATATATATATATAATATATATATAATTTGATTTTAGTTTTGCTGGTTAGTTTACCTTTCTGTTACTTAAGTGTTGTTCTTGTATGAAATGCATTATGTTTAAAATTTGCATACAATATGCACAAAAATAGGGAGGATTGCATATTAACATTAGGAAGAATTAACTCCAGGATTCTTGCTGGTACCCTTTAAAACTAGCTTTCATATATTGACCAAATATACACAGCATTTGTTCCATCTATAACTGTTCTTTGTGGGACACTTTTGCACCATTCTAGGAGTGTGAAAGGGCTTGAATGTGGGTGTAAATATAATTTACTCTCACATTAAGGCCCCTTTACACTAACTGAGTTGTGTAAAGCGGCCTTAGTGTAAAATGAGATTTGGGTTTATTGTACTTAATATTCTCATTATAAAATCACTGAATTTTCCTCAATCAGTCATAATGAACCATCAAGTAATGAACAGAAATGCAAGTCTGTACTGGAACTGCATATCAGTGGAATGGAAATTCTTGGAGTGAAGTTAGATTAATTCTGCAAAAACTGACCATTAGGGGAGATAATCCAGCTCAGTAACCTTCCCCCTCTTCTGCTATCCAAAGCATTATATTTAACTTTGTTTTGTTGGCCAAGTACCAATTTATCAAATTAGTCACACCATGAAAATAAAGACTTAAATACAATATACTGGTAACATATACTGGGGGTTTTGCAAAGGAAAATATTTTGTTTTGGTCATTTTAAACATAGGTTAAGATTACAGAAAAATCCTCAGATTTTAGTCACGCTGTGGCCCCAGTCCTTGGGGTTCAGCTGAATTGTGCTTGAGTGGGGATAGGATGTTCAAATGGACTGTACCTTCTTGCTCAAGTGATCCATGGGGCTGCCATGGGCTAGTTCAGCCACAGTTGTAAGTTGAGGCTGCTCTAATGTAGGGCTGCTTGCAACAGTCCCCTGTCCTTAGAGTGGTGTAGAACCGGCTAACCTGACTTTCCACAATAGGAAAATCCCGAGCTGGCCACTTGGGCCATCTTTAAGGTTGGTTTCTACTACCATAGTAGAGCAAAAAAGAAATACAGGGGTTAACTCATGTTCCTTTCAAGATATGGCAGGTCATACTGGGTCTGGAATGTTAGCCAGAAATTAGTTTAGTCACCCAGTGTAGTGAAAGTCTTTTTCGCATGAAAATGCTTTTTTACATTATTTTGAAACCACAAGACATTCGAAAGAGTATAGTAATAAACTACTTGTAAAGGGGTGGAGGGTCAGCTCATTTCATAGACTGAGGAGAAAGGAAGGTTTGCAAAAGCACTTCTAGGTGAGAGACTGAGGGCCTGATTTTCCAAGCACATACACAAGTGAGTAACTTCCCTTATTCAAATCTCGCATGTGCCAGTTGTGTTTTCACTATATCTTTGGCTTCTTACACAATCCAGGCCCAATCCACGCAAAGTACTAAGGAAACTGTCAGGACTGTCTCTTGTACTTTTAAGTGTCTCCCATGATACATCAGTTAACAATGGCTACAAATCTTGTAAATAAACATAAGAAGCTATGCTGAGGGAGGTTTATGTCCTTGTAGATCTATAGCATCTTTCGTTCAAATATAGGACTCTCAGAATGTGCAAGCATAAATGCACAGATGGAAGCTGGGGGCGACTATTGGAAATATGGTCTATAGTCTATCCATCTGCCTATTATCATAGTGCTTTATGTCCACAGAGGACAGGCAGTATCTAGCATCAAAACCATGAAATACCACATATTGCAGCCATTCAGTTTCAATTCCAAGAGCCTCAACATTTCTTAACTGCTTGCTTGCCTCTTCTAACTCCATTCCTGGTCTGAATTATGAGTTATACATAACTATAACAGCTAGAGCAAGGAACGTATTAGCTGTACTAAATTTAGCTGTCACACACAATGGGAACCGCTGGCAGTTTGTTTATGGGTCACTGAATCATTTCTCACTTTAAGTAAATAGAAAGAGACTAAAGAGGATGGTATTGTTTGTTGAGAATTCCAAAGCAGGCAAGCTGGCAACTGAGAATCTCAGCGGCTAAACTGCCCTTTCAGTATTCAGTGTTTTTCTTATATTTTGATTTATATCTACAAAGTGGTAGGTTGGAGAGGCCCAGTGCTTCTATTCTTGTTCTGTTTCTAGCTTCATTGCAAATATGGCACTGGGGGATAAGAGAGGGAGACAATGGAGTAGGGATATCTCATGAAATTACTATTGTTCAGGGGTTTCCTTTGACTTTAGTAGCTGCAGCAGTATTAGTGTTTGCTGCCAAATGTATAAACTAGGGGCAAATTATGTATTTTTACCTATGATTGGAAATCATAGTTAGAGTCTCTGAGATGGAAAGAGGTAGGAATCCAGGCCCATTGCTGCAGAGAGAGGACATATCACATCCCTGCTTACCATGAGCACCTCTCATTAGTTGGACAGATGGTTGCTGTTCGTCAGAGTCCATGGTGCTCAACGGAAGCAGTGCACAGAGAAGTGCTATGATAGTACCCATATGTGGTCATATCCCTGGCCTATAGCCTTGATCTTGTTATTTTGTAGTACAGTACTAATCTGAGGCACCACTCAAGATCAGGGCCCTATTGTGTGAAGTAAAAGGCAGTCCATTCCCCAAAGTGTTATATCCTTGGGGGCAACAGTTTTAGGAAGAAATCACTGGAGACACAGAGAGCTGTAAACCTTGAAGCAGCCATTTATTGCCACACACAGAACTAACGAACAGCCAGCCAAAACTGGCTGGGCTATCCCCTAATAATCTAACTCAGTTACCATAGCAACACAAGATTCTATTACCACAACAACCAAATACACAACAAAAATCTCTTACAGTCTAGCTAAAGACAACACCAAATGTGGGTGGTGTTCACAACAGAAGGGACTGAAGGAGGGAGTCAAGTGTAACAGCACTAGGAACATGTGGTTGTGCAAGACTAGCTCCATTCTTCATTTGAAGGTTTCACCAGACCTGCTGCACCTCAGGCTCTTCTGTCTGTGATTCTTCTGGCTCTCAGGGCTGCATCCATAATCTCATGCCATTCAGTGTGTCTATGTCTCAGTTCATCAAGTGCCATGGCTGACATGGCCACAATCATGAAAAAGCCATCAAACAGATGGGAGGAAGAATAGAAACAGATGGTTTTTTCCAAGACAGACTGCTAGGAAAAGGGCAGTTTTTTGAATACTGGAGTCCCATTGCTCCCAGAATTCAGAAAAATATCAGTGGGGGCTGCAGGAAGCAGCAGCCAGCACATCCCACGGCTACAGTACTTCTCGCAGCCCCCATTGTCCTGGAATGGTGAACCGCGGCCAGTGGGATCTGCAATCAGTTGAACCTGCAGATGCTGCAGGTAAACAAGCTGTCCTGGCCCAACTGCACTAGATCAAGTCCTTCATTCAAAACAAAACTCCTAAATGATAGATGTCTATTTTTTGAATGGTGAGAAAAGCCATATGTATGTGAGAGAGAGATTGGGAAAGGGGGAAGTAGCCAACAGGAGATGTCAGGCTTTTCAATTTTCCTTTGTTGGAGGAGGTGACTGACACACTGGCTGAGAGGAACAAGCTGGAAACTAGAACTCTGAGGCACAAGCAAGAAGCAAAATTTAGGCCCTGAAGTAGTACTGTAAATTAAGCACATATGTAACATTGAGCATGTGAGTCAATGCCTTATATACTTGCTAAGGCTGTTCTGGGCCTCCCTTGGTAGATACAGCCTCCTTCAGGGATGATACTCCTCCTTCAGGGCCCCTGGCATAAGGGATGTTGCCAGGGAGCAAGGGGTCTCTTGGTTTGGCAACGTGTGCAACTTGGTCAAACCAGAGAATCTGGGCCACATTAAAAAACAAACAAACAAAAAACACCCCCAAAACAAACACAAAATCCAGGACTCCTAAGGAAGAAGGCAATGCCTATAGATGATAAAGAGATAAAGAACCTCCTGAGACCTCTGCACACCCCCAAACTTTTTATCTCATTCCAGCCTCCCATCTCCCACTTTAATCTTCCCATCATCAAACCCAGCGATCCACCCCACGCTTGGAAAGCCAAGGAAAACAGAAAAAACATCATGAAATTGAGTTCTGGGCTGCCACACTCAGGAGGGAAAAAAGGTTCCAAACCAAAGTGGAGCTGGAAGCTGGTGCTCCTCAGATGACTGCCAATGAGTTGGTAATACATAAAGAGACCCAGTCTTTCACATAACCAGCAATACAAATCATTTAGGGCTTTGCAGGTCAAAACAAAACACCCAGAAATCAACCTATAACCAGCATCCCCCTTTCTGTCAGAAATGCTACTTAACAAAGAGTCTGACTCATTATGAATCCGCTGCATCTTCTGATGGATCTGAAGGTTTGATACCAAGAAGAGTAATTGCAGATGATTAAGATAGGGATAACCCTGGTGATGTCTGCATCCCAAAGTAAGAAATGCAATGTATTCTGCCAAGTGCAGATGATAAGAGGTGCTTTTGACAACTGCTGCTACTTGGGAATGCGGCTGGAGGTGGGGATTTAACTGGACCACTGTAGGCTATGCAATTTACATCCAAATAGTGTGTGGGCCTCAGTAGAGGTGATTCTAAAGAGGTGCAATGTTGGGTTTGTGTCTGTTTTTTATTCTATATGATCTATACAAAGGACTGAAAGGGTTTGGATTTTTTTGTTCTGATGCTTTTTTCCTGGAAAAAGAGTTGTATTTTTACCTTGGGAATATCAGGTCTGTCAAGTCTTGTTTCCTCATGGAGACCCAGAGATTTAGATTAGGAGCTTGGTCAACCCTTAACTGAGAGAGAGAGTGAGTGAGAGAGAGAGAGAGAGAGAGAGTGTGTGTGTGTGTGCATTTCAATCTTTAACAAAGAGTGCTCTTTTCTTCCATCTCTTTGTTAGACATTTGTATTAAAGAAGAGAAACCAAACCCAAAGGCCTCTAAACAATCTGAAATATAACCCTTCCTCACACAATCAGGTTCCTTTCCTTGGATAAGCAGTTAGATGTCCTGACTTTTCCAGTGGTCCATTCCGGATATTTGGAGCCTTAAAGTCCTCCCCACTAGCAGGACTGCTGCTGCAGGCTCTGGGAGGCCATTCTTCTCAGCTCTCAGAGAGAGCTACAATAGTACGGCCAGTATCACCACCAAAGTTTGTGCCTGCTGGGACAATCTCCATCTTTGTCAATACTGTCCATGGCTAAAAGCACGAGTCTCTATGGCTTGAACTAAAAGAGCCAAGCTCCCAAACTGGGAGCTGTAACAGCCCCATATCCGCTATGTGGATTGGGCACAAAACAGGACACACAGCATATACCGTCCATTGGATTATACTGGCACCACCAGTTAACCTACAGGAAGTAGCACCTAGCCATCAGCACTGGCATCACTAGGTGGCAGTAGTGGGGATCAGCTGGTGGCAGCGTGAGCTTAGGAGGCAAGGAGTGTGGGGAATGAGCTCTGTACTGGGGTATGGGGGTATAGTGGGTGTCCTTTGTCATTTTGATAGTCTGGTCACTTTAGCTTGCTGTTTATCCTGACCTAAATCTATTGGCTCCTCAGTCTTGTAGGAGAAGTAAGGCAGAAAAGACCTGACATTTCTAATACATTAAAAAGAAAAAACGTTCATAGCAGAAATAAAACCCTCTCAGACTTTTTGTGCATCACAAAGCAGCAAAGACAGGTGACAACTGATAATTCCCCCCTACTTAGATGCAGCACTTTAGAGAAGGGCTGGGTTATTCCTGTGGGGGACCAAGATCTGGGCGTTGTGGCTGAAAACCAGGACAGGCAGCACTGGGAATCCTAAGAACTACCTTGTTTATTGATTTATAACTTTGTTTTGGGGTTTACTGACTATAAAGCCGCATGGAAGAAATATAGCCAGAAATGGTACTAAGTTTGTGTTCTGAGTACATCTGAATCCCCAGACGGGATGTTGTGTTTAGACTGCTGAGTTCTCTCTTTCTGTCTCTGCCTGGCTCTTAGCTCTGCCATGTCAGTCTTAGGCCAGGTCTACATTGCAGGCCTTTATCAGTATAACAGCATCACCCAGAGGTATGAAAAATCCATAGTGACGTATTTATACTCACCTAACCCCTGGTTTAGACAGTGCTATGCTGGCGGGATAGCAACTGCCTCTCGGGAGATGGATAACGACATCGACGGGAGAAGCTCTCCTGTCGGCATAGCAGCATCTTCACTAAAGCGCTGCAGCAGCTGCAGCACTGTCCATGAAGACGAGCTTTTAGGCACAGATTGGGGGGAAAAAGTAGAGTCACTCAAGAGCAACCCCATCAAACACCATCTGAGGTCTATGGATGTGCCCAAAACACCTTCTCCTCCCTTTATTGAAGAAGCTCACCAGCCAAAACCACCTTCAGCCGAAAATCACATAGAAGGAGGCAAAGGGACTCAAACCATACCTGGTGCTGGAGCTGTCCTGCTGCAATTTTCTTTATTATAATCCTCAAAGATGGGAAGATAGGACATGGGGCAATGAACAGAGAGGCCATCCATGTCAAGTGACTGTTTTTGAGTGAAGGCCTAAGATGTATTCTTTAAAGAGAAGCTATTATACCTTTCCCTTCTTCAAGGAGCACGAACAATCATTTAATCCTACAGGCTTTCACCCTCCAGGTGGGACATAGGCAGCTACCTTTGAATTAGGTTTGAGTTCCCTTGCACCTCTATCATCACAGACATCTGGGGATATTCGAGACTGGGGAAAACTTGGTTGTGACAGAGAGGTGGTGGCTAATTTGCTGCATGTTGTTTCATAATGTTGTTGCTAATTTTGTACGTTTCTGTGCACCTCAGATGGAGAATGTGGGTGCATTTTTTTTATTTTTGGCTTATGAAAACGTACCCTTCAGTTTGCTGTGCTTAGTGGGGTCATATTTTTTATTCACCAATACTAAGACCCTCTTTTTGTTATCCTCACCCCTTTGGGACCAGGTTTTCAAAGGAGTTCAGCTCTTATGTAGGCATCTAAATAAGGGCCAGCAGCTCCCATATCAAAGTCTTGGCTAGATTTTTGAAAAAGCTCAACATCCACCAGAGTGAGCACTCTTGAAAGTCTGGCTCTTTCTTTTTGTTCCTAAATAGGATCTGAGCTCTTGAGACTCTGGCCCCAATTGTGGGTGTTTGGCCCATCTGAAAACTCTGAGGGCTAGAAATGATGCACTCGGGTTTCAGTCTGCAGAGGCACTACTATACCACCTGGGAGTGCTCCAGACAATATGAGATTTTGATGGTTGTGATACTGCAAAAATAAAAATATTTTTAACACCTCCTTAAAGATATAATTATGACCTGAATTATAAACCAAGTAGGGAGCCAGTGGAGTTATAGAAGATTGGGTGCTGTGGTTTACTTAATAAGACCCCATTGTAATGCATACATGCCAAGGGACAGCTGACAAAGGGAAACTGACTGAGTAAAACAGTAATAATTTTCATATGTAAATAGGCATAGGAGCTTTGTGTTTGCTTTTTGAAACTCGAGCTTTAAGCAAATACTACTTTTTGAAAGTAATAAAATCTCTAGTGTAGTATCTCAAAAAACTCAGAGACTTTCCTGTTATCTGATTACATCTCCTTATTTGTCTCGCTTTAATTTGGCCACATGGATAAAAGACATCACATAAATGTCACTTCATTTAATGTGACTGGTTTCAAGAGCTGTCTTTTCCAATTGTGTTGCCTGTAGCCATGAGAGTCAGGAGGCAGTCCTCAAAGTCTAAGAAATCTCCTGAGTGCTTGATCCAAGGCCAAAACCTGTGGCTAGGCTGTGGGTCAGAAAATTTAGGTCCCTGCATGAACACTGGCAAACTGTGAAACACTTAAGGTTGCTGTGTGAATTTGGAGACACTTGCACTAAAAGTTGAAGGGACATTGCCCATAGATGCTTATGTTGCTTACAGTATAATTTTCAAGAACAAGTAAATTACTAAAAATTTCACTCTTTGGGGGTAAGGCCCATTTTTGTTTTGTTTGTAGAGTGCCTAGCACAATGGAGTCCTGTTCCATGACCAGGGCTGATAGGTTCTACGATAATACAAGTAATAAAAAAATTGGATACTTATTTTGAAATGTTTCCCCACACAGATTTGCCACAAAGTAACAAAAGGTCTGATTTAAAACAAATTAGTTATTTTAATGCAAGTTTATGTGTAAATAAGATCCCTGTGCTATGCAATTCCAATCTATTGTAGTCCTAGGGTAGCTGTCATTGTGGTATCTTAGCAGTTACTAAATTCTCACCCTAACATTACATCCTTTTGTGGAAAAGTCATACTAATATTTGATAGACAATTGTGTCCCTGATAAAGAATTCCATAGGTCAGATTTAAAACAAACAACCATCAAAACAAAAAAAACAAACAAACCTTCAACAAGCCAGCAGAGAAATTGTTTTCTAGTAAATTCTCTAAGGTTTTAAAAATAACGTTTGTACAGAAACTCTTTGTTTTCCTTGAGTTCTATAGAATAATTATTTGATATAGATTGGGATGGGCAAACTTTTTGGGCAGAGGGCCATATCTGGGGTGGGGAAAATGTATGCAGGGCCGGGGCAGGAGTGGGAGGTGTGGGAGGGAGTACGGGGTGTGTGTGTGGGAGTGTGGTGTGCAGGAAGGGGCTCAGGGCAAGGGATTGGGGCATAGGAGGGGTGCTGGGTGTATGAGAGGGCTCAGGGAAGGGGGTTGGGATGCAGGGTGCATCAGGGAGCTCAGGGCAGCGGTTGGGGTGCAGAAGGGTGTGGGGTGTACGAGGGGGCTCAGGGCAGGGAGTTGGGGTGCAGGAGGGGTGTGAGATGCAGGCAGAGGGCTTAGGGCAGGAAGTTGGGCGGTGAGGGATAGGAGGGATTCGGGCTCCGGCCTGGCGCTGCTTACCTAAAGCGGCTCTGGTGTGGCAGCGGCGCGTACCAGGGACAGGGCAGGCTCCCTGGCTTTCTGCCCTGGCCCCACGCCACATCGCTCCAGGAAGCGCTGCGGCCTTGGGGGCGGGGGCGGGTTCTGCATGCACTATCCTTGCTACGCCTCCAGGTACCTCCCCGAAAGCTCCCATGGGCTGCGGTTCCCCATTCCTGGCCAGTGGGAGTTGTGGGTGGCGGTGCCTGGAGGCAAGGGCAATGCACAGAGCCCTCTGCCCCCCAACCCGGGGAACACAGGGACCCGGTGCTGGCCGCTTCTGAGTGGTGCGGGGCCCACAACGCCACAGGGGGCAAGTCTCGCGGGCCAGATCCAAAGCCCTGACAGGTCGGATCCAGCCCACGGACCGTAGTTTGCCCACCCGTGATGTAGATGATCTATAAAGATGAACAGTGTTGTGAATGAGTATCTGCAAATTATCACTTGCAAATACTCTTTCCATAAGAAATGAGGCAATATTACCGGAGTTTGAGGCACTCCTTTTGTATTTGACATCATTTCCTTCAGACTGTCTCACCTCAGATCATGCCCATCAATCACCAAAGTTTTTTTTAGCTGTTTGCATATGTATATTAAGAAGTTAACGCTTGATAATTGTTAAATGTGATAACTCTAATGTCATACTGTTGCTCACTAAAGTTTGTCTTGATGCTGAGATATGTCTCTGACTCTCTGTGCTTTCACCCCTTGTATTTTTTCTCCATGGAAAGTATCAAACAATGTTCATCAGTATTACTCCAAAGTGCTCTTTGCTTACTTACACCTCAGTGCCACCTTAAGAAGAGACAGCAGTAATAGATCTGCTGACACTTCAGCTCCACCCACTTATTACGAATGAAAACTCAATCCAAGCAATGAAAAAAAGGATCCTGCCTAGAAAGCAAGAGGGATGTACAAGCCCAGAGGGGTCTGATGTAGCATTGAAACTGTAAGCAATACAACTAATTCTTGGTCTGTTTGTTTTTAATTTTGTTTTAAACTGCTACTTATTTTGTCAGTTTAGCCAGAGGGGGGAGTTAACATGTGATGGATCGTTTTTATATAGTTGTAAGGTGTACTTGTTACAACTTGTAACGAGGAAGCAATACAAGCGATTTCTAACACTAAAAATACTTCTTTTGGCATAGTAAAACAAAACTGAACCCGGAAAGGACTATGTCAGATCATGAGCATGAAAGAAAACTTTTAAAACATGGGGATACTGTAATGTGTTGCCACGTGATCTGTAATCCAGTGGGTTGCCGATCCCACAATTCCTAATCCTTCAGGCTGGGAATAATCACTTTATCAGAGAAATTTTCTTTCCTATAGTTTGTAGCAGGATGGCTTTTTTTCTTTTTCCCTGCAAATCATTGCTAGGGACCAATTCCAAGAGCAACTACACTATCAGAGAAGGAAACCTAAGCTGGGAAAGTTACTGCCTGCTTTTGAGCCAGGGTGAAAGTTTAAATGTGTATTGATGGAGGAGGCACTAACAATTATTTGTAAATATAGATTTATTTATGTTAATAAAATCTCATCCTATATGTACAGCCTTTGGGGTATCAGTGCCTAAGCTGACATGTCTAACACTAACAAGTGCTGGAAAACAAATCACAACAATGTCTAAACTTTGTGCATGGGGCTGAGTGATTGCTCTGTGGCCCTGGGAAAGATGGCATAAAAAAATCAAAATATATAGAGTGATTTGGGAGCATTTAGAATTGTTCCTAGTTGCAGACATTTAGGAACATCGTCTCCGCACCTACTTCCCTCCCCATATTTTGCTGTGCGTTTCATTCTGCACTGTTTATCTGTGACCCTGACATATTGTGTACCAAACTTGGTTTATTGCTGCTTCTACCTCTTGATAAAACTACTGGTGACCTACAAAAAATGTATATTCTAGACCAGGCGTTCTCAAACTGGGGGTCATGACCCTTCAGGGGGGTCACTAGGTTATTATGTGGGGGGTTGCAAGCCATCAGCCTCCACCTTCAAACCCCACTTCTCCTCCATCGTTTAGGATAGTGTTTAATATTAAAAATGTGTTTCTAATTTATAAGGGAGGGTCGCACTCAGAGATTTGCTGTGGGAAAGGGGTCACCAATGCAAAAGTTTGAGAATGTTCTAGGCCATTGTAATGGACCTTTTGATCTCTTACACTGCTATGGATAAAATACTTTAATATGTTACTTTAATCAGAAAAAGAGAGACATTACTACTTAAGTAAAATTGAGTTTTAACAATGGGAAGGAAAAGGTGAATAATTCGGGAAGGGCATTTACTGTTCTCTTTGGTTTTATCTACAGGGGGAGTTTATTCCAAAATAGCTATTCTTGATCAACTCCCTGTTTGGATGCTCTTATTCTGGAATCAGAGTGCATTATTCTGAAATATCTCAATTTGGAATAAATTTGGAATAAAGCACTTTTATTCCAGAATAAGAGTGTCCACACAGGGCACTGATCAGGAATATTTAATGTACTTGAAATTCACACCCTATCTTAATCTAGATTAATTTCTCTGTGTAGACAAATCCTTATACTCTAAAGTGGTAATCTGTTTTGAGATAGAGAGTGCTTATATGATACATTTAAATGAAAATGGCATAAATACACAACAATCCTCACAGCAAATCAAAACAGAAAACTCTAAGAATGTTAAATAAACTCTCCGTCCACCTGTCCACCATAAAAGTTCAAGCCCCGGGGACACAGACTTGTCTGTCAAGGTTGGCCTTGTAGGTCAAAGATGGCTAGATCCACTCTCTCAGAGAATGATGACTTCACCATTTCTGTGTTCTCTTTTAGGTTTGCTGTAAATTGTTCCCTCCAGCTTACTGACAGTTAAATAATGATTAATGAAACAACCCATTATGAAATATATAGCGACATAATGTGCTAAATGGTTAAGCAATAGTTTTCAAACTTCCTGTGGTGGACCTGTTTTCTCTGTGTGCACGTGTATATGTATGTATGTGTATGTGTGTGTGTGTGTACACATACATACAGATATAAAAATGTACTAATGTTACTATTGCTGTTGATTTATAAGGGTAATCTGTTAATGCACATTAGAGCAGAGGGCACAAACCCGTATCCATTTTGCTTCCCCATTTTTCAGATGGTTGTATATTCCTCAATATTTCACTTGTTAGGGGTGCATGGTTATAAATGACAAAAGTTGCCTTATATGTCTGAAAAGTTTTGAGTGAAATCCCTTCAGCTGTTTGAGCTCTGAGAGTGTGAACCCCTTCCTGCACACTTTTTCTATTTACTAGTAATTAATAATTCTAACTATAGACTGGGCTAGTGCATTAAAAAACAACAACAGAAGATTGGGATCTGAAACTTGCTATGGGCTTAGTCCTCGCTGAGGACCAGGCTAGTTCAGACAAGGCTTCCATCTCTGCAATGGCAGAGGCCTCCTAGAATATTTTTTGGGGAAGTGGGGTCTGCTTCACCAAGGACAGAGAGGGCTGTTCATCAGTGTCGATGATTCAGTGTTGATTGGTGTGAGGAGTCAACCTCTTTGTACTGATGAAGGAATCTATGGAGAATAAGCTGGGCCCACTAGGGGCTTGTGTGCCTAGTTTCTTTCTCCCAATTTTAGGCTTAATCTTTATTCTCTCCATGTGGGATTTAGAGAGGAGATTTTCAGACAAAAAATGATAGTTAGATGTGCAACTGTCATTTTTGTTTCTAAAAATCTCCCTACCACAACTTCTTTCATCTGGCATGGTATAGCTATTTGAAGTAGGTTGAAGGAGAAGGACCTACACTGGCTGTTGGCCCTTACAAACTGGCCCCCAATTGAATAGCTTCACAGGGGCCCCATACTTTTTTGAACAAGCCCCGACTGAGGTTTAGGTCCTATGTTTGGTTTTGTGAGGTGGGAGTGGAAGGTTTTAATTAGTCAGAAACAATTAAAAATTGTGCTGTTTTCTTATTAAGTTCATACATACTTGTTGAAAGCTACTGGCAGCACATGCTTTTGTGTCAATGATTCCTGATCAAATGTGCAGAGTTTGCAAGTGGAAAGTGTCTTTTCTAACAGCCAACACTGCAGACTCAACCTGGAATCTGAAAGTCAATGGTAGTTTTTCTCTTCTTGAGCATGCTTGGCACTCTATTGTATCATTGGCTATTCTGTAATAACTCCCCCTGCAGGCATTCTGTTCTGAAATACAGCAATTTTATTCTTGAATAATTACTTGTCTTCAACAGTGGAGTAAGTATTCCAGGATAAAGTCTATTTTTGTTCAGGATATTTTGACCATGCTGCAGCTATGCTGGTCAATTGTCCTGTGTAGACAAACTCTCAAGAAAGACACACTACTTTTTGCCTGTGGCAGGTGCGTACATTGAGGGCTGGGTATGAGGTGGCATAGAGCCTCTATCAGCCCTGAAACTTCTGGGGAACACCCCTGTACGGTCTCCAAAGGCCAAAGAGCAGGCTTTGTCGAACCTTCATGGAGAGTGTGTCCCCTGTGCTACCTCCCCAGCAGTGCTGGAGTGTGAAAGATCTGTTACAATGTGGTGGTGAGTTATGTATAACTGTATATAATTTTGGGGAAAGTCTAAATGCCCTGGCCTGAGTAAATCTGAATTTGACTTCACTACGTTCAGGCTGTGTGACAACCGTTCATATATACATTCACATTGGAAAAGGAGAGGGACAAACAGAAGGAGAAGGAGGTGTGTGTGGTTACAGTATCAAGGGAGCCAAGACAAACTTCCACATCAGACAGAGAGGAAGGTCCATATTCCAATGGTACCTCCAAAAGATAATTGAATTGCAAAGATAAAGGTGCTTACCAGTCCACATATGATTTAAGCACTAAAATAATTGCAGTTTTTGGGGTCCCGTGTATTATTTATTCCCCATGAATTTATTTCCAGTGCCACAGTTCAGTGAGGCACATAAACACATGCCTAACTTCAAGCTCGTGAGCAGTGCCATTGAAGCCAATGGGGATGCTCATGTATTTAAAGTTAGACATGGCCTTATGTGTCTTGCTGAACTGGACCCCAGTTGTTTTACTCTGTAACATCCCCTTTCAAGGTGACTAGGGATCTAGTTTGAAAGCCCTTGGAAGTCAATGGAAAGACTCCTATTGATTTCAACAGGCTTTGAATAACACCTTGCTTTTATAGGTGTTTATAGCTGTGGCCCGCTAAATTCTAGTCCCTTTGCTGCTTGTAGGTATTACAGCTGGTAACTAAATTGTCTGTTCTGTGTGAAATGATGTAGCCTGTTTTGTTGCATAGATACCATTAACTACTTCAAATACATATAATAAATTCTACACTGAAATACACGTTAACTGTAATGGAGATGACAGAGTTGTATGTCAGCGTGCAATCTCATTCAGTGTTTTAAGTGATGACGAGTGCTAACTAGTTCAGAAACCCCTCCCCCCCATTTTCTAGTGGAAACACAGTAATTCCCTAAGTTCCCAAATTGGAAGGATTTGCTAATGTTTTGGAGGCAAAACATGAAATGTGTTGTGTATTTTTTTACGAGACCCATAACTAAACAAAGTAAGTGGAATCAGAGAACACACTCAGTAGACAGGCCCACTGAACTAAATTATGTACAAAGGATCCATCTTGTCACATTTGTTTCACATACAAGTAGCAGTTCACTATAAGCCATTTCCATTATGGTACTTTGTACTTATAGAACCTTTCAACTGAGGATCTCAAAACACTTTATAAACAAGCCTCATAACACCTACTAGTAGTCAAGTATTATTATAGCCACCAATAAATCAGGTAAACCAAGGCACAGAGAGGTGAATTAACTTGAGGTCATTGATTGGTTTGGGAATAGAACCCAGGGGCTCACTTAATTCTTGCTAACTATTAGACAAAGGATCTCTGTTATCTAGTAAGGGGTAGAAAGCCAAGGTACCTCAATGTAATCAGTTGCTTGTGCATAGAATACTGCAGATAACTCTTCTGTGGAGTGTGAAAGTCAGTATAATTAGTACAATTAACATAAAAGTTTGGGGCATGTGACATACCAGGTTGAAAACCGTTGAGTTTGAAGTCCTCTATTTGTCAAAAGAATGGATGTAGCAAAGGTCCAATGGTTTCTTCCATGGTGCCTCATCAATTACCTGTATTTGAAGGGACTATTGCTGTGTATTAAATGGTTGGTCAGGCTCCATACCCTACCCAAATCTATACAGGATTTTGTCTTTCTGCTGAGCCTGCCAAACTATTGGCACTTATGGTGATGACTTTGTACCCTTTTGGCATTTTCACCAGGAAATGGACGGAGAGCTGAGTTAATTTAACATAGACTTCTGACCAGAGATCTGTTTGAAAATGTGTCCATTGAAGTGCATTCTCCTCTCTAGTAGAGGCAAGTGCTGATAATGGCAAATGGCAAGGAGAGAACAACGAAGTCAAATATATCTTTCTATCTGCCTGATACACTTCTGCACTGTTATTTTGTGAATAGTCTATTTATTTAAATGTTTGCCTTACAATTCTAAAAGCACAAAGTTTAGTAAAAGAAAAGAATACACGTTGCATCGTAACACCCCCAGCCATGGCATACGTCAGCTCCTTGTTAGCATAAACCTTGCTACGTAATATATTTGCAAAGTGCAGCTTCCATTCAACTTTTTTTTATGTCCTCCATCACCTAACATTAACCTAATGTAAATCTGTCTATATGAAGTATGTATGCAGTGTAGTTGTAACTGTGTTGGTCCCAGGATATTAGAGGGACAAGGTGGGGGCAATAGAAGAATTGTCCACGTGGCTTGATCCAAAGTCCACTGAAGTCAGAGAGTCTTTCCATTGATTTCAGTAAGCTTGAGATCAGGCTCATGGGCAGCTGTTACACAGAGACATAAAAACATTGTATGGCTTATGGCACTGATTTACATAGGTTATTGATGAAACCAGGACTTTGAACCTGATTTGCAATTGTTTAGATCCCTATGTAAAATCAGTTGCTGTTGCTTAGCAATTTGCTTCTATGTGGTCCTAGTAGAACTGAGAATATTTTGTTGGAAAGGATGGCTTCTTATCTGAAACCTTTTTAATTTAACTATCTCATTCTGTCCTGGTGTTTTAACCCTGTATGTTTCCTGGCAGCATATCTGAAATGGAGTTGTATACAAGAGTTAAGCCATGTCTACACTAGAGACCTTACAGAGGCACGACTATACCAATACAGTTACACTGCTGTAAGACCTCCTGCATTGCTGCTCTGCACCAATGGGAGAGAAGGCATAATTAAACCACCCACAACAAGTGGCGGTAGGTGTGTTGGCAGGAGAGCATCTCCTGCCGACACAGTGCTGTCCATGCTGGTGCTTCTGTCAGTGTAACTTATGTCACTCTGAGGGGTGTTTTTTTTTTCCACAAATTATACCGACAAAAGGGCTAGTGTAGACACAGCCTTAGTTATGAGCCATTTATGGCTTCTGAGGCACTTGCTGTGTTAGAGTTCTATAAATTGTCAGCATCTGCATAAATGAATATTTGGAGTAATGTTCATACTTTACATAGAGAGACAAGGAGGGTGAGGTAATATCTTTTATTGGACCAGTTTCTATGGGTGTGAGAGACAAGCTTTCAAGCCACATAGAATTCTTCTATTGCCCCCTCCTTGTCCCTCTAATATCCTGGAACCAACATAGTTACTACACTGCATACAGACTTGATGTAGACAGCGGGTATAAAACATGAATCCAGTTTGTGGGGTTGTTTTAGGATTTTATTCCATTCACTATATATCGTACTTATATTGCTGGATAATTCAAATATCCTCTCTTCTCTTCCTCTTGTCCCATCTTCTCCCTCCTCCCCCTGAGTATATTGAGAATCATCTTTGCATTTACAGCTATTAGTCCTGATTAGGTGAAAGGTCTTTTTTTCTGCTAGTATGTCATTTTATATTGTTTTGACACCAATTTGTTGACACTTCTCCAGAGTGATTACAGACAAAACATGGACTAGGATTGTTATTTTAACTGGACAATTATCATTTATTCTCAAAGCTGAAGCACTGCAACCATGAGTCAATGATGGCATTGGTGAAAAATTGTATACAAATACACAGAGGGAATAACTTGTTGCAGCAAAGATGGGAAAGAACTCAGCTGTTCAGTTCTACTTCCAGTTGTGTGGCAGTGTATTTCACAGATTCTTGAATAGCTTCTTGTGCATGTCGCTACCTAGTAATAATCAGATTCTGCAACCTTTATTCACTTTGAATAGCAGTAACCCATGCAAGTAATCCCATCGAAATGAGCTAGTGAATGTAACTATTTTCCATTCTCACAAATTATAATAATACTTTGCACATAGGTCTTTTTTGGTCCAAGGATGCTGAAGTGCATTACAAACTTGAATTAAGCTTCCCCAAATCCCTATAAACTAAGTAAGCATTATTTTCATTTGACAATGGTAAGTTTAGGCCCAGAAAGGTTAAATAGCTTGCTTAGGGTCATGTAGTAAATCAGCTAGAACCTGTATAAAACCGAAGAGACACAACTTCAGTTCTCTGCTCCTTAGATAAATCTCCCTCCTGAGCTCCATGCAAAAAATAGCCACTATAGTGTTGTAGAGTTTGGAGTATTAGGTCCCCCAATATCAAATTCACTAAATATTATGACAGTTGAACATATGACTGTTTTTGTTCTTGGTTGGTTTGTTTTTCTCAGCAGACAGCTGAGGTTTCACCCAGCTCTTCTTATAATTGTGAACCATCTGAAAAAACAGATTAAAAAAAAAGAGAAAGGAATGATGTGATGTGGGGAGAGGAAAAGAAAGGGTTTTTTTGTTGGCACTAAAATGAATTTTAACAAGTGAATGTAAAGTGGAAATTAGAAACAGGCTTAAACCACGCCTGAATTTTGCATCTTGATCCCTCCTCTACTGAAAATTGGAACTTTCACATAGGTCCACTTACAACAGATGATGATGTTATGTGAATGTGGGATGAGAGAAGGCCACAGAGATGCAAAATACTGACGGCTATTCAGTTCTAATTAACTTATAATTTCATTTCCCATTTCTTTTTCAAGGCTGAGTTGAAAAACTAACCAATGTTTCATATAAAAAAAGCTAGTTTGAATTGGAACTAGATAAGCCATTGATGTCCTAAGGGACCGTTAGACTGAGAACATAGAAAATTATGTAAGAGAATGTTCCAGTGGTTGTCTAATTTATTGACCTGTCTGACAGTGACCAGTGCTGGATGCGTCAGAAGACAGCATGGAAATCCCAATAAACTCCCTAATTGTGAAATGCTGTCCCAAGGGGAAAGTGAGAGATTTTGGGTTTTTTTACTGACCCTAGATGATGATTAATTGATGCTATGAGTCATCAACTGTGGCTGGTGATCAGGTAAGACTGGTTGTATTGCATTCCTGAAGGTCAGTTAGGGCTGCCTTTAAGATATTGACGTCTTTTGTTGTTACCTGTGATGTAGTTTGGGTCTGTTCTTCTATACAAGGTCTCTTGGTATTCGTTGTATCTGGTTAAAACAGGGCTTGAAAAATCCTCTCACTCAGGATGAGTAGAAATCATTACTGGTGAATACAATCAATTGCTGTCAAATACAAATTTTAATGGGGGGCGTGGAAGAAGGCCAGATCCTCAGCAGGTATAAATCAGTGTCAGTCAATGGAGCTATGCTGATTTACACCCTTGAGGATTTGACTATGTTGCTAATTTTCTGGCTGTGAAGATAATCTTTCAAACATGAATGAAAGTGTGAATTGATGCAGTGCTGTTTTCCTAAATCTGAAGAGAGACCACACTAGTGACATTGCTGCAGTTCAGAGTTTTCACTGCTGCTGTTCAGAATTCTAAGGGCAGCTGCATAACAGAGAAAATTAATTTAAATGCCACCACTGGAGAAGCTTTAAGTAATAACAGATTCAGTCTCTGGAACTATTCACTGGGTAGAGTGAATGTTATTAAACTGAAGGCCAAAGGAAGTAGCATAGATATACCCTTTATCACCAATTGTGTCTTAAAGCTCAAATAAACCCAAACCACAACAATAATCATGCTAATACTGAGTCATGTTCAGCTAAAGTCCTGAATGAAAGAAAGACATACCCTGTGACCACAGTTGTTAGTCCAACTTGGCTGTGGTGAAAACGTGACAGAACACATGCTATAGGATCTCAGAGGACTTGTTGACTCATCAAGTATTTTCTACTCTTTCATGGGAGGGTACTGTAAAGTAGGGTTTTATAAAAGATACCAGAGAGCTGTCTATGGATCATTGGTCTGATTACCTCCCCCTGCACACTTTGGCTTTTATACACGATTGATGTCTGCCCCAACCCTGGCCATCCCTTCATTCTCAGCCCCAGAACCTGTCCTCATCACTAGCTCTGCCCCGATTAAAACCTTCCCTTTAATCCTCATACCTGCCCTTTTCCCCTCCACTTCCCTTTGCCTGCTTCATCTGCCAAAAATATCACTGGCATCCATGATTTTATTTCTTACTATCACCAGCCTGTGACACTCACTGACGCCTACTTCCCTGACCACAAAACTTCCTCCGCAGCTATTCTCGCTGCATCATTTTCTCTCATATACTCCACCCTAAGTCATCTCCTAAGAAATAGGGCACGAGAACCGGGCTTCTCCTCTACGATTCCAACTCATTCTTCCCACTACTCCTCCTTTGTCAGCAAGGTATCCCTTTTTTAATGATGGAAAGAACAAAGGAGAAAATATTATGTATGAATGATAAGACTTAGAGGTCCCATTGTGCTAGGTGCAGTGCATATACACAGTCCCTGCTCCAAAGAACTAAATTAAGATATAACACTTCAGTTGTTTTTCCCTGAGCTCTTAGAAAATTCACTCTGAAACTAATTATTTATTATACAGTTACATTAATATGCTGTGAGGAAAATAAAATCCTGCAATCTGATATGATAAAAGTAGATACAGCCCTTTTGATGACATTCACACCAGGAGTCTGAGTCAATATCAAACTTACTCAGTATCTTTCCTGTTATTATCTTGGACATGTTTTTCATAGATTCCTTATTCATTTTCTTTCTGTTTTCAAGTGTTTCTCTTCCCAGACTTTGCTGTCTTTGAAAAACAAAAACAAGCTGGTACAGACCTGGGATGAAAAAGAGGATTGATTTTTTACAATTTTCTTATAAACTTAAGGCTGGATTCTGCCAGCCACACTCACACCGAGTTGCACCTTATTCATTTTCTGAGATCATTTTTGTCAGTGGGGCTAACTGCAGAGTAAGCTACAGCTCAATATGAGTAAGAGTAGCATGGTGTCCTTGAACGTCATGAAAGAAGCTGGACTTAGCCACTGAGCTTGAAAATCCTCACTTTTTCCATAGAAGTAATATAGGGTGGGCATTGGTAACTAGATGCACTAGTGTCATTTGTTATGCTTTTCACATAAATCCCCATATAGTCATCAGATAAATTTTTTTTTACCTTCCACTGACCTCGGCTGAATTGGAATTGGGAACCTGATGTTAAGAAGCCCATGCCGTGGCAACAGTATATTTGATATGCAAATGAATATAGTGTCGATCAGAAGACTGTTCTTCTGCGTTAAATTATCAAACTAACTTATGATCCTTCAAGACAATATTCAATGTGACTAATAAAATAAGATCTACTTTATTAATACCAATAAAACAGTAAAGAATGACCACCAGGATGAAATTCAATAAGGACAAATGCAAAGTACTCCACTTAGGAAGGAAAAATCAGTTGCACACATACAAAATGGGAAATGACTGCCTAGGAAGGAGTACTGTGGAAAGGGATCTGGGAGTTATAGTGGACCACAAGCCAAATATGTGTCAACAGTGTAACGCTATTGCAAAAAAAGCAATCATTCTTGGATGTATTAGCAAGAGTGTTTTAAGCAAGACACGAGAAGTAATTCTTCCGCTCTACTCCAGGCTGATTAGGCCTCAACTGGAGTATTGTGTTCAGTTCTGGGTGCCACATTTCAGGAAAGATGTGGACAAATTGGAGAAAGTCCAGAGAAGAGCAACAAAAATAATGAAAAGTCCCTGACCTATGAGGGAAGATTGAATTGGATTTTTTTAGTCTGGAAAAGAGAAGACTGAGAGGGAACATGATAACAATTTTCAAGTACATAAAAGGTTGTTACAAGGAGGAGGGAGAAAAATTGTTGTTGTTAACCTCTGAGGGTAGGACAAGAAGCAGTGGGCTTAAATTCCAGCAAGGGTGGTTTAAACTAGACATTAGGAAAAACTTCCCATCAGGGTGGGTAAGTGCTGGAATAAATTGCCTAGGGAGGTTATGGAATCTCCATCACTGGAGATTTTTAAAAGCAGGTTAGACACTGTCAGGGATTGTTTTAGATAATACTTAGTCCTGCCATGAGAGCAGGGGACTGGACTAGATGACCTCTCAAGGTCCCTTCCAGTCCTATGATTCTATGATTAATCAGTTTGCTAAACTTAATTAATTTAATTTCAAATCTAAGCACATATCCCTTCATGTAGTGTGTCATACAGATGAATATAATAGCAATTTTAATGATCATTCAAATACAGGAATTCACAAATTCAGTGTAGGTGAACTTGAAATTACTTTTCTCTAAAGTAGATGGTACTATCATAACAACTTTAGATCATGGTAGTATTACATCTGCTGTTTCTTTTGGCAGCAGTCTGTCAAAAACAGAGGTTGACTGAAACTTTGAGTCAGTGCTGTGTACTGAGGCAGGAATCTTGTGAGGAAAAATAGTATGTGATCATGTAATTAAAGTCTGGATCATAATGCATTGCACAGCACCGCTCAATTTAAGCTGCACAGGAAACCTTAATTCTGGCATTTCTTAACTTTTGAGCGCTCGACTTCGCGGCCTTAATTTATTTTTAGCTTTCTCTCTCTCTCTGTGTAGTTTGTATAAAACATATTGGTGAGGTCTTAGTAAGAGAGAATGTCTTCGGCTATCCCTCAATGTGAGGCTGATGTCTGCCAAAGGGGTTCATTGGTGGATTTTTAAGTGGCTGAAGAGCCCAATTTATGCCCTGCAGATTTTCCTACAGAAATGACAGGTGTAAACTTGGAGGAGACATAGTTGTTGGCTGGACTGTTGTGCCCTTTCTTTCCTCCTTTGTTGCTTCTCTGTCTCATGAACACATCTGTTTTCTTCAAAGTGAGTTGTGGCTTGGTGTATGGTGTGGCTCCACTGTGTTCTGTTCTGCGTCGAGTCCTCCCACTTTGTTGGGTTAATGCCTCCCTTTTTAAGGTGTACTTTCAGTATGTCTTTGAAGCCCTTCCACTGCCCTCTGTGAGCCCTTCTCCCCTGACTTAACTGAGAGAAGAGTACTTGTGTCAGGAAGGGCAGGAAGGGAGTGTCAGGTATACGTAAACACTGACCAGCCCAGCGGAGTTGGTGTTTCATGACCTGCACTTCTACACTGCTAATATTGGCTGCAGAGAGAACACTGATGTTAGTGCGTCAGTCTTCCCAGCGGATCTTGAGAATCCTCCTGAGACAGCACTGCTGGAACCACTACAGCCGCTTGAGATGTCTATAGGTTACCCAGGTCTCATGCCCGTAGAGAAGGGTGGGGATGACAACTGCCTTGTAAACTAAGATCTTGGTACCTATTTGTAGATCCCTATCATTGAGGATTCATTTGAGTAGTCTTCCAAAGGATGTGGTGGCGTAGCAGATCCTGTATTCAATTTCTGTGTCAGTGCTGGCTGTTTAGGAGGGGTGGCTGCCACAGTTGGAAAATAGTCCACATTTTCCAGAGGTTCTCCACTGATGGTAATTTATGGAGTATGAAGAGTAGTTTGTGCAGGTGAGAGCTGGTAGAGTACCTTGGTTTTTGCAATGTTGAGAGAGAGACAGAAGCTGCGATAGGCATCTGCAAAAAGATTTAGGGTACTTTGCAGGTCGGCTGCGAAGTGTGTGAGAGTGATGCAGTCATCTGCATACTGAAGGTCCGTGATGACAATTCTTGTGATCTTAGATTTTGTTTGGAGACATTGGAAATTGAGGAGTTTGCCATACATACGATACTCAATCCCAATTCCATCAGGGGAGGCAGTCACAGATGAGAATCAGGATCATAGCATGGTAAATGGAGAAGAGTGTTCGAGCAGTGACATAGCCCTGCTTTATGCCAATGCGAATGATGAATGGTTGGGTCTCTGAGCTGTTGCACAGAATGGTGGCAGTCATCCCATCATGGAATAGTCTGATGATGGAAATGAATTTCTGAGGACAGCCAAACCTACACAGCATCTCTCATAGGGCATCACGATTGATAAGAGTCAAAGGCCTTGATTAGATTGATGAACGCCATGAACAGTTCCTGTTATTGCTCTCTGCACTTCTCCTGAATCTGTCATGCCAGAAAGATTACGTCAGTTGTGCCTCGGGATGGTCTGAAGCCACATTGTGATTCAGTGTGATTCTGCAAGGGGGAGAAGGCGGTTGGGTAGGATCTGGGCAAGGATCTTCCCTGTGATGGAGAGGAGAGCAATACCTCTGTAGTTCCTGCACAAAGATTTGCCCCCTTTCTTGAATATTGTAACAATGTTGGTATTCTAAAAGTCAGGTGGAATTTCTTCACAGGTCCAGATTCTGTTGAGAAGTTGGTAAAGTTTATTCTGGAGCAGTGTTCCTCTAGCTTTAAAAACCTCAGCTGGGATGCCATCTGGGCCTGGTGCCCTGTGATTTTTTATCTGGGTGATGACAAGCCGACTTCCTGAGAAGGTGAGGGATCAGCAAGGTGTTTCAACGCCATGCCTTGTGAAATAGACTTGTTGATGTCTTCAAAGACACTGGGCGATTTAATAGGCTCTCAAACTGTTCCTTCTAGCATTGCTTAATGGCTGCATTGTCCTTGAGAAGGGTGGAGCCATCCTGGGAACATAAAGGGGTTGGGCCTTTGGAGCTTGGCCCATATATAGCTTTTGTTGCTTGAAAGAACTTCTTATATCATCCTGGTCTATGAAATTCTGGATCTCAGAGGCCTTCTCTTGACACCCCTTATTTTTGATGTCACGTAGTCTCCTTTAGACTTCAGCTTTGAGCTGGTGATAAGCTTCATGTTTTCGTTGCTTTGAGGAATCATTTTGCCAGTTTTGCCAGTTACAGAATTCAGTTCTTTTCTGCTGAATTAATGCTAGGATTTCCTCATTGTTTTCTTCAAACTGGTCTTGGTGCTGATGAGTGGAATATCCTATAGTTTCAGCACATGCCCTGTGAATGGTATTTTTAAGTTGATCCCAGTGCTCTTGAATGTCAATGACATTAACATGCAAGTTAGAGAGTTTCTCAGACAGGTATTGCTGGAACATCTCGCAGCTGGCTTGGTCCTGAAGTGCTTTGATGTCATATTGATTTCTCGTAGTCTTTGGGTGTTTACAGTGTGGTGGAGTGAGCTGCAGATACATGACTGATCTTACTAATCAGTGTTCTGTCCAACAGTGATCTATACCTCTCATGGCTCTTGTTATAGAGACATTGGTGTAATCTTGAACTCTGACTATAACATAGTCAAGAAGGTGCCAGTGTTTGGACAGAGGATGTTGCCAGGTGGTCTTAAATTTGTTACTCTGCCTAAAGATGGTATTTGTCATGATCAGGTCATGCTCCACACATTTGCTGAGGAGAAGAATACCATTGGAGTTTACATTATCTACCCCTTTTTTGCCTATTTTGCCGCTCCAGAGTTGGAAGTCCCATCCGACTCTGGCATTGAAATGTCCCAGGAAGATAAGTTTATCTACCTTAAGTATGGCTGTGAGGACTTCATCAAGAGTGCTATAAAACTGTTCCTCGTCTTCCTCCTCATCAAGTGTTGGGGTGTATATGCTGATGGCCAGGGCATATTAGTTGTTGCTGAGCTTGAGTTGAAGGGTTATGAGACGCTCGTTGATCCCCATGGGAAGCTCCAAAAGCTGATTGATGATTTTATTTTTGATGGCAAAGCCAATCCCGTGAATGCGTCTCTTTTCAGGTGGCTTTCCTTTTGAAAAGAAGGTATAGCTACCTCCATCCGCTTTTAATGGGCCCTCATCAGCCTGGTTTGTCTCACTAAGAACTTCAATGTCAATGTTAAGTCTTGCCAGCTCTCTGGCAATTATGGCAGTTCTTCTTTCTGGGCATTCACTGTGCTGAGAGCCCATAAGGGCTGGGACATTCCAGGTGGCGAAATTCATTGTCTTATATCTCATGTTTCTGCCGTGGAGTTAAGTGATCCCACTGGATGCGGCCATCCAATCGGAAGAGTGTGAGACAGCCTATGTTTACAGCACCTTTTCTAGCCCCTTCCCCATTTGGGGTGAGCAGAGGGGATCCTAAAACGGCCTGCTCAGTCACAGTCACTGTTGCTGAAATGCACTTCTGTCTCATTCAAGCAGATGACTGTCACACGGCTGCTGCTGCCTGCATGCAGAGATGTGACTAGAAACTCCCAGAGATCACTGCTCTTGTCTTCATTGCCACTCGTCCATCACTGCCGGGCTTTGTGAGGATGTGAGCCCTTTGGCACAGGCCTGCACGTGAAATCTTTTAATGTGGGGAAACCGGTGTGCAGGCGGTGACCACACGAGACTTGACAGGAGGAAAACCTTGACCCAGTGGCAAGGAGATTCAAGACAACTGGGGTCTCCATCCTGCAGTAGCCCTCATTTGCCTTCACAGCCGCAGAGTACTACAGGGTCTTCTATATACGCCTGATCCACCATTGGGTCTTGTGAAATTTGGATCGTGGTTAATCAGGAGCTTCACCTCAGACCTGCTCACCAAGGGGGACCCTACCAGGCACCTGAAAGTTCCAGATGATGTAGCTCTGAGGGTCTTTAGCCCACACAAGCCTCTCCACCACAATAAGGTTGCGGTCCATCAGAGAGGAAGATTGGATGTATTGAGCATGTGAAAACAGCAGTTTTTCAAAGGCTTATATCAGCCAAATTTGAGTGGATTTTCATGGGGACAGCAAAAAGCACATCCCTGGGATAAAGGTGATCCCCTTCCAACCTTCAAAGTCCTGCTCCAAAGCATGAGGGCACTAGAGATTTTCAAGGAAAAGTTTGCCACAAGTTTTGACCACGGGCAAAACTATATATTGTTTCCTAGCGTCGTTCTCGGAAATGACTGAACAGTTTTGGCAGACATTTTCTAAAACAAGTCAGCCTGGGGCAGACACTCAGCATGGAAAATTTCACCCCAAACAGTTAAAGTTTGGCCAAATTATAAATAATTGAAAACAGGGTCTTATAATGGGAAGTGTAAGCCAACCCTAATAATAGATGGTGCTACCAGCTCCACCTTTAATATAGCTTTTCCTGTAGGCAAATGGGACTAGCCATACCAGTATAAGATACCTTTATACCATTACAACTGTGCCCATACTAAAGTTGGTACTGGAATGATTGTATTGGTAAAAAATTACACTCTGAATCAACTTAGTAACTCCAGTATAACTTTCAAATGTAGATCAGGCTTTTGACTGAATTGTTATGGGGAGATTTTCAAAGGCATAAAGGACAGGTGCCTGGCTTTCATTGAAAGTTAATGGGAGATGGGTGCCTGTGCCTTTGCAAATCTTCTCTTAAATCTCAAACGTATAGCAGCTTCCTGATTCCAATTTCCTCACTTTGGTAGAGTCTTTTTTGCTGACCCATCTTAACTCGTTGGTAGTTGGCTGTTGTCTCAGGAGGCCGCAAGTTCCCTGTTTTATAGCTCCTAAACTTCCTTTTGGTTACAGTTATTGAATACCCTTTATTTTATGCTCTTCCTGAGCTCCTTTGAAATTCACAACATTTCCTTAATAACTAATTTAGTGAGGCTTAATTTAAAAAGATAGCGGAGTGTTTTACTGCTCCTTTTCGGTAGGACCCAAGGGAAAAATAAACAAACTCATAAACAGAAACACTGGGTCACGCGTGTTGCTGATGTAGGTGAGTGCTACTTCAGTTAATTTTGCCTACTTGTGTGACAGTGACAAATTTGACTGATCTGAATGAAAAAAATGAATTGAATGATCTTTCTATTGCAGTTAGTTTAGTCCATATTAAAATAAGAATATGAAAAGATGTATTTGTTCATTGGGGGTCTTAGAATTAAACTAAGTATGAATAGATATTTCCTCTCAGTTATAGAGAGAGATTATTCTTTCCTCTCTCCCAGGGATTGAGCTGCCTCGGCATTAAAAATACGAATGAAATTACATTAACCCCTGTCTTTCTGATTCCAATGGCCTTAATTTTTCACACAATGCATTGCAGAACTTGTTGCAACAAGTTATTGAGTTTAACAGGAATAAAGAAGGGATTTAACATTTATATAAACAACAAAAATGTCCAAAATTCTTACAGTAAGTAATAAAGTATGTACCAAGAGTTTTGGAAGGGATATAAACTCTTATTCTTCAGGGCTTTTGACAATCTCTAACTATGGCAATTCCTAAATTAATATTACTGTGGCTTCTTTTTGTTTGGCTTAGTGCTTGTGTATAAAGAATATTTTGGGGGTGGGTGGGAAGGGAGGGTTGTATGGCCCCAATTGACATCCTATTGACTTGAGTAGAGCTCTGCACTAATTGCAATTAAAACAGTTGCTGCTAGTTCATAGTTGCAATGGAAATCTTGAAAGGAGCAATATTGTGCCATCCAAGGCAGCTGCTGAATAGTTGCAGTGATCCATTAATTTTTGGTTATTTCTTCTTAGATGTTGTTTATATAAGACCTTGAGAATGTGTGATTTGAGCTGAAGCTTGCCAGAAGCAAAGGTGGTGGTAGAGGCATTAAAATGGCTTGATGGGAACCACTTATTACCTTCAAAGAATTGCAGAATTCAATTGTCCTGCTGGCTACCTCCTAAGCTAGCTCTTCAGCTCCTCCCTACTGCCTGCCTTTTCTGTCCCTGTCTCCTTCAGGAGGCACGATGCCTCATGGAGCATCCAGAACCACCAGGGCAGTGTGCATGCTTCACCATCTCATTGAATGGCCAACTTTGCTCTGCCCTTTTTGGGGCAAATTGTACCTTCTAGTGTGCATGCAGGACACAGCCTGGCATTTCCCCTTGTGCAGAGGAAAGGCCTGCATATGTCCTTTTTCACACACACTCGTGCACCTGCCTAAGGCAAAAACTGGCCTCTAGCAAGGAACCAAATGTACACACAGTAGCTACTGAGAATTTGCATTAGAACATTAAGAAAACTGTTAGATAAATGATTGAACTCTGTCTTAAATAACATTTATACTTCATATATGTATATGAACGTACATAACTGATACTTCTAATTGTACTGTACTGTTTCATTAATCTGTAAGGCTGCGAGGACATGAGAAACACTTTTATACATGACGTTCTGGATAAAAGCAGCTGAGCAAAGCATTCACTTGCATTGAGGTGGGTGGAATCAAATGAGAAACGTGGCTAATCAAGGTTATACTGGGTTGAAATCTTTATCTCCTCAGCTTATCTCAAAATTCAGATCATCATTTAAAGTCTGAATTTTGGGAACCCTTTTCAGCCAAGGTCTGCTATATTAGAAAATATGTTTTAGAAGGAAAATGTTATTTTTAACCATGGGTCTTTGTTCATTATGCAGTGATGAAAGGAGCTGTGGTATTACAGTCCACTTTGGAAACACTTTGAAGTCTGTCCGTTGTGAAATTGGATCCATAAAGAACAAAATCTTTGATTGTGATACCTGCATATAAGATCTGAACCAAAAATGTCTTGTATAGATCCATTTCAACACATTACAGTGAGTACATTTGACTTTCCTATGCATGTTGTATTGTGCATCATCTTCTGCAAGCAGTTACTATCAATAACCGTATAATGTTAGTATCATCATGAAACTTGAAAGACTCTCAGTATAAGTTTGGGTGAATTAAGACTAGATTTAGAAGAATTTTATTTAAAATGAAATTTGATAGATATTATTGATGCCTTTGTAAAATTTTCAAAAGTTCCCAAGGGTATGTCAATACTGCAGCTGGAGGTGAGCCTCACAGCCTGGGTAGACAGACTAGCACTAGCTTGGGTTGAGCTAGCATGCTAAAAATAGCAGTATGGACATTGCAACACCAGTGAAGGCTCGGGCTAGCTACCTGAGCTCAGGGGTTGGGTGGGTCCAAGCTCAGGTGGCTAGCTGGAGCCTCTGCACCTACCTCACCTTTGAAAATAGAACTTATGCTCCTACGTCACATATGCACTTTTCAAATATTACCTTAGATACTAATTGTAAATTATCATAATTTCAATGGTTTTTGGATTCAAGACTCATAAACAGTTCGGTCATGTGGTGCTTTGATAATTTGACACTTATATTTCCTCCTATTAATATTCTCATTAATTGATTATCAGATAGAGCTGAGAGCAGAAGAGCTCACCAATTTTCTACAAATGCAACATCAAATGTGTTTAACTTTCTCTTAAAAGTGATTTTTCTCGCAATCTTGACTGGCATGATAAATTGAAAATAATTTAACACCTGAACCAAAGTCTACTGAAGTCAAGGGAAGGCCCTTACCGAATCCTCCAACTTCGCCTACAAACTTAGTCTATAAATAACTAAAACTTTGCATATTGAACAATGGAATCACAAATCCCATATGAACTGGAATCACTAACGTAAGCAGGATGTGTTCATAATATCACATATTGTTCGTAACTGTTTGGGAAACCTATTACAGCAGGAAAAGCAATATGTGTTCAGAGGTAGTTACCAATATACTTGTCATAATGTTGAACTTCTGAGTTGCTAAAATACAGTACATGTTTCCTTGAAATGATCACTTATCAGCTATGTGGTTTCTCCCCCTATAGTCACATCCTTTAAATGAGTCTGCAGCCAACAGATGTCAAGCACTTGTTTTATTCACGCTGAAGCTTTGTGAAGGCTGTTGTGATGCCAGTCTCAGGTTTGCAGGCAGCATTATTTATAGAGTTTAAAATGGCCTGCCAACTCTGAAGATCGCTGTTTGTAGTCTGATGGCTAGTATGTATGTGTATCGCGGTCCTCTCCTGGATGGAATGTCAAACCTGCTCAAATATCTGTGATGCAGCTGTTTGAGATATTCGCAACAAAACAAAACATGCCTAATTTAAAGTATCTGAGTAGCTCCTTGAGGTCAGTGGCATTACTCAGGTGCTTAAAATTAAGCACATGCTTTAGAACTTTATTGAAATCAGGGCTTTAGCTTATATTTCATTTAGCTGCTCAGAGAAGTTTGGTAGGACTGCTGCTGTGGGACAGAAATATAATGGGAAAGTGCAGTTTTTAAAACAAAGTATAGTTAAATTTCTCCTCTCCTGTTGAACCATAGTTCATTGTCAATAAATAAGTTAAAATGAGACATAATTTTCATGACTTTTTGGTTGAAAAGTGAAATTTCACAGAAAAGCATAATCAAAATCCTGAACTTTGGAGTGATCTTTTCCTAGTTTTTAAATGTCCCTTTTCTTTTTCATGAAAGCCTCACATAAATAGAAGAGGAAATCGACTGAGTGAGTTATTGAGTTTACAGGAAGTTAGTGAAACTCACTGCTCTGTTAGAAGCACAGAAATTAGAGAAATAATTTTCCTCCCTGTAACCTTTCTCCAGTTATATTGATGTTTAGGTGTTGATTGAAAGAATAATAGGTAAAATATGTACAGCCTCGAGTGTGAATTTTTTTTTTGAAGTTTACAGTGTCCCTTTAAAAGAAGGAAATGTACTTTACAAAAGTTATTTAAACGAAACAATCCCTTTCCTCCCTAGCCCAATTATCTGCTTAAATTTTCTATTTGGTACCAAGGAAGTAAAAATGTTATACAATTGATGCAAGTCAGAACGGTTTGATGTATGTTTTGTGCACAGTTACATCTTGTCTTCAGATTAAATTATGTGACTCAGCATCCCATGCATGAATGGTATTAGGCACCTTTAAAAAAATATGAAACCTTCTGAATTTCTCAACAGGCACAGAAGATTCTTATTCAAAACCAGTTCACTTTACAGAAAAGTTTGAATGAAACTTGAGTGCACTATTCTGATTCCCAGGATAATGGTAGTAAAGTGAAATGTAATCAAACTAGTTTTTTAAAAAAGGGAATAGTGAATAATTGTCGCTTACTTGCCTCATATGTAAGAAAGAGGAAGTAAGTTAACTAGAGAGTTTTTACTGAGGACAGGAAGACATTAAGAAAGAGACAGGAAAGGGTAAGCTAGGGGTTGCAAGAAAGGGAGAGGAGTGTGTGTCTGGGGCGGCGGGGGGAAATGAGATATAAAGAGATGGCTGTGAGTGTACTCATGACAAGTCTATGCTTGTATGTTACTCACACACTCAAGGGCACCCACCTTTACCCAGTTCCTAGGGCTCAAGGCGTAACCCTCTTAATTTAGGAACACCTATACTTTCCCAGTTCCTAGGGCTCCAGGTGGAAAGCACCTAACTTTATCCCTCTGGGCTCTACTACTCTGTGGGCTCCGGGCAAACACCTTTCCCTGTGGACTCAGAGCAAACACCCTTTCCCTGTGGACTTAAGGCTTAATCTTTTGCGGGTTTATGGGGTCTTTTACCAGTGAAAGAGCCTTGCATAGTAATATACTACATAACCTCTATTAATTAACAATCACCACAAAAATAATTCACACACTACACATACAGTGCTCACCACTCCCAATAAGACAGATGAACTTTTCTTGATGGAAAATCAGGACCAGGTCCATCTGGGGGACTCCAGTTTCTGCGTGGTGTCTTAGCAGAGTATTGAGATCTGGCAGCTTTGATCTTTGGGGTTGTGTCCTGGAGCTGGTTCCCAACAAACTTCCTTTTGGACTCCAGTGAAGTTTGAGTCTAACTAAGTTTTCTTTAGCCACCTTAAGATCTGTTTCTTTATCTGGTGATAGTGGGTGCCATTAGGACAAGGTCTCCTTCTTAACAACCTGATATTACATTGTTTAAATGTAATTTAGATAGAATGTGAGGATGTGACTTCCTGCTTTTAGCTTATGGCTGCTGTCTCTCCTAATATGGCTGCTACTGTTTAGCCAAAGAACAAGGCCTCAGACGTTACAACAGAGTGGATTGAGCCATTAGAAGGAGAATATTCCTGGCAGAAATTCCTGTGACTCATATAATCCATCCAGGTGGCCTGTATGGTTGAGTGATTTCCTCCCTGCTTTTCCACTGGAGAGGTTTAGTTAGATTTGCAGGAGAAAGAGGAATTGAGGTGTAAGTGTCAACCCCTCCCTAAGTAATTTAGGAGACTAAATCCCATCTTCAAAAATGTCACTTTTGAACATGGGAATCAGGCTTCTAAATTTCTTAATGGCTTTTGATAACTTTATCCTCAGTGTTTAAGGCCCAGGTTTTTAGAGGTATTTAGAAGTTGCTTTGCTCAGTGTTGCAAGGCCTAAGTGACTTATATAGTTAAGTTCCATTTTCAGAAATGACTTAAGCATGTTGGAGACAAAGTCCCATTGACTTTCAATGTCCATCCTTCCTCTCTGCTCCTGGGTGTTTGGCTCTCTAGTGTAATGGCCTCCAAAAAGACAAATTTCTCTAGCAGTGGAGATCTGTGGGTGGGTTTTTGTATTGTGGGCTGCTGCTTTTAATTATAACCCTATCTTTAAAAGCGCATCCATAAAGAAACACCACATTGTAAAACAGATGTTGTTCAGCAGACCTGAGTCCTGTGGAGGTAGAATATATTAATTAACTGTGTTGTAAAGTATCATCAAGAAGCAACAAAAACTGAGAGGCAGCAATGAAAGAAGTTTTTTTTCCCTGTCCTTCTCCAACTATCTTGTAAAACTGCTCGATAAACTGTAAATTTCAAAATGACAAGAAGAAGTTATGTTTTTTTTTTCTTTTAAGCCTTGGTGCCTGAGAGGCAAAAAGCACTGGGCATGCTAAAACTTCTAGGGTATGTCTTCACCACAGAGTTAGCCTAAGCTCTTACGTGAGTGTTGCACCAACCCTCTTTGCTTTTCCCCTCCCCCAGTCATCTGAGTTTGGCATTACTTTCAATCTGGGCTCGCTGGCGTGGCGGGAGGTATGGGTTAGAACCTGGGTTTTGCTTTCACTCGCGCTGGTAACCTCACTTTGCAGTGAGGGCATTGGTTAAATCATTCAAGTGCTGCTGATCCTTCAATGCCCTCCACAATTCTCTGTGTGCCCAGAAGGACAGACAAGTTTTTCCACAATCCATTGTCAAGGAATCATAGGGCAGCTCAGCTTATTGCTGCAAAAGAACTATGGGTTATGCCTCAGAAGCCCTAGTGAGACACATGGAGGAGTGCAGCACTGGTGAGAACACAGTAATTTGGGGATGGCTTTGCGGTGTGGCTTCTCGCGCCTAGGCTAGGCTAACTTGGCTGCTGAAACCTGGGTGCTGACCCCCTGGGCTAACTCTGTAGTGAAGACATACTCCTGGAGTCACTGTGAATGCTCTCTCATTTTGTTTTGTCATTATGGTGTGGCAATATGCTGTGCAAAACTTCATACTGCTGACCGCTAGGAGGAGCATGTGTTGAGATTGGCTACTGAGTTTTTGTCTGTTCTCCCTGACTCACGGTTACTTAGTTGCTTGCTAGTCAGCTATGCCATCTGAAAGTCACTGTCTTGAGAAATCAATGCAGAGAATTAATGATAGCGCTTACAGGGACTGTCATTTATCGTACGTTTGTATAGTGCCTAGCACAATGGGGCCCAGCCTTGTTGTGGTCTTTAAACACTACTACCATATAAATGTGAAATAATAATGCAGTATACATTGTTTCATCAGTAGTGCTCAATGCACCTCACAAAGATGGCTACGTATCATTATTCCTGTTTTCAGAGGGAAAGCTAAGTCACAGGCATATGTAAGTGATTTATATGAGATCACACTGGAGTCCATGACAGAGCCAGGAACAGAACTTAGGTCTCCCAACTCCCAGACCTGTGCTTTGTTGCCCATATGTCATGTATATGGGCCATAAATTATTTAGGTCAGGAGCCATGCATTCTATGTTCTCTACATTGTCATACACAGTGACATAAAATATGGAACGAGCTTTGAGTGCCACAATATAACAGTGCTGGGCAAATTGGAGGGCTAGATGATTGAAATAAGAAGAGACCTGAACCAGATTTTGAGGTTCAGCAAAATTAAGGCTGTTGCTTTTTTCCTCCTATTTTCATGTCTCTAGACTTCCTGGTTCCATTCAGGCACTATGGCATTGGGAGTGCTGACGTACCATAAGTGAGGTTTCTCTTGAAGTTTCAGAATCTGATAGAAAACAGGAAGTCCCTGAGATTGCATGAGATTCTAACTTCTGGGAGCATAACTGAATTGGTGAACTTTTGTGTTCACTCTTCACTGTTACTCTACTAGGGTCTATTTACGCTCTGAATTTTGATACATACTGGACATATACACGCTATGCATAACTATAGGCATACAGTATACGCACAATATACATATATATTCAGCAACATTATTTAGGTATAATTGTATCATTTTTATTGATGAAAGGCAGTTAAAAACACAAACTAAAATAATACATCTTGCAAAATAGCTTTTCACTTCTTGATAAACTGTCGTTGACTAATTAAATGCCACATAGCAGGTACCAAGCTTGGAGAGAAGGAATGTTATTCATTGAAACTAAAATTTAAAAAAAAAGCATGGGAGGAAAAACCTGTTGTGTAGGAGTGGCTGAAGGAACATCAGGCTACATATAATGCATTGTCTTAACTTTCAGTAAAGGTACAAGAAATTAAAGGGTGCAGCTCAACTGTATGATGTTCTTTCCTGTATGCATTTCTCTTACATTGTGAATAGGGGATTTTTCTTTTTGCTGCTGCTTGGACAAATGAAAGCTATTTTTTGACAATTTATTTCTGTTTTTGGAATTTTATTTCCTGTTTAACCACATGCCATTTGATTTCCAGGTGGAACACCAGTATTCGCACAAATTAACTGTGACAGTATTGAAAGCCACAAATGTTACAAAAGGGGCTTTTGGTGATATGCGTGAGTATCACTGTTATTGATTCACCAGTCTTCGTTGCTCACCTATTCAGTTGTTTCTTCTCACAGTGTGGGAGTGTTCTAAGCTTGTCATGTATTAGCAGTACCATTGATGCTTTCTCTCTAGTTTTGCTAATACCCAGGAATTGCTGTTTAAACATATTTGCTTTGTCATTGTTCACTCATATTAGTTCACATGGCACTTTTGCCACTTCTCCCACATTTGACCCAAAAAAAGATGAATGAATGAGTTGTATGCTGCTAGTAGCGCCTAGAATAAGTCAGAGGTTGAGTCGGAAGTGAGTTCTCAGTGTAAGGAAAGTGGGGGTGGTTGTGTCTTCAAAAGGTTGCGGTTTGGTGAAAGACCTAAAAAAAATTAAAAAAAAAAAAGAGAGAGAGAGAGAAAAACCCAAAACCCTGCTGATTCAGCACAGAGCAATAAAGCAGCTTTCACTCTGAAGAATATCTATGGCAGCAACATTATTGCTGCTTACTCTGTGCCTGTATTTCTACAGGCACAGTTGTAGAACAGGAAGTCACTAGGAAGGATGACCTATGAAAAACATCAGCAGTTTTAAGAAAATATCAGCTTATTCCAAAAAAGGGTGTCAGCTTCTCATGTTTTTTGCTTCTTTGGCTATGACTGTGCTATTATCAGGTCATTTCTCCCTTCACTTGCTGTCCCCTGAAGATCACCACAGGGGTCACTGCTTGGACTGATACTGCAGCCTTCAAAGTATAGCAGGGACAGGCAAACTTTTTGGCCCGAGGGCTGCATTGGGTTTTGTAATTTGTATGGAGGACCGGTTAGGGGAGGGGGTCGTGGCCTGGCTCCCAGCTCCTATCTGTCCCCCCACCCGGACTCCTGCCCCATCCAACCCCCCTTGTTCCCTGACGGGCCCTCTGGGACCCCTGCCCCATCCACACACACCCGCTCCCTGTCCCCTGACTGCTTCTGGACCCCTGCCGCCCCATCCAATCCCACCTCTCATTCCTGAGCGCCCCTGCCCCATCCAACCACCCCTTCTCCCTGTCCCCTGACTGCCCCCAGATCCCTGCCCCTGACTTCCCCCTGACACCCCATCCAACTCCCCTCCTTCCTGATTGCCTCTGCCCAGGACCCCTGCCCCCATTCAACCCCCTGTTTCCCCCTCCAACCACACCAACCCCTATCCACACCCCTACCTCCTGACCACCACCAGTCTGAACTCCCCTGACCTCTATCCAACTCACCCTGCTCTCTGCCCCTTTACTGCGCTGCCTGTAGCACTGGTGGCTGGCGGTGCTACAGCCGCACCACCCAGCTGGAGCTAGCCACGCCGTCGCCACCAGGACCACGCAGCACAGAGCACTGGATCAGGCCAGGCTCTGCAGCTGCATTGCCCTAGGAACTCGCAGCTTTGCCGCCCAGAGCATTGCACCAGCAGTGGAGCGAGTGAGGTGAGGCTGCAGGGGAGGAGGGATACTAGGGGAGGGGCTGGGGGCTAGCCTCCTGGACCCAGGCAGGAGGGTCCCCCAGGCCAGATGTGGCCTGTGGGCTGTAGTTTTCCCACCTCTGGACTACAGGAATGACTGTGGTCCCTGGGTTGCTCCTCTGCAGGGGGGTTTCATTATAGCAGCTGTCTCTTCCCCCGCACACGCCAGTAAATCCCCCTCATGTTATATTGGAGCTAGTGCAAGGCGTCTCTTCAGTCTGTCTCCTTGTGCAGTGGAACCTTGGCAGTCCCTCTGCATTTGGAGTCTTCCTGACAATGTTTTATGCACTGTTGTTATAAGTGACACTTAAGATCACAATAACTGAAAGGAATTAGAGAGTAAATATCTGCCACCATTTCTCATTTACTTTTACTTTTTTCACCTCCCTCCCTCCAGTCAACAGCATTTTGTTTCACTGTTTTCCCTGTATATTCAGTCAGTCTCTCCAGTATGTGTGGGTCTTTCACACTATAACAAGGGACAGTTGCAAAACAGTAGGAAAAAGTGATTGATAAACCACTCAGATTCCAGTGTAGTACCTACAACTTATTAACATTTATTATTTGTTCTGTGGTAGCAGCACCACATGAGGATTTGGGCCCCTGGTGTTAGGCCCCAAACACATCTAACTTTTTGAAGATGACTACATTTCAGGTTGATTGGGCTCCTTAAATTGGCTGACCTTGTCGGGCCTTGCATTCCACTCAACAGTATTTCTCTGTTTGGATATTTGTCTCTAATGCCACCTTTTGAATGCTCCATCTGACTAATCCCCAATTTTCAGGGAATGTGCTAGGCATCAGTGATCAGAATCCTATTGATGTTGATGAAAAAAGGGGGAAATACCTGGGACATATGACATCTGTTTAGCAGACCAATCATCTTCAGCCACCTCTGTAATTGTCTATAGATGAAAGGACAGGATGATAGAAGCCATTAAGAGATTCCAGTATAAGACCACTTCCCATCTCCCCTCTGGCAATTCTGCCAATACAGTTTAAAACTGCTGACACCCTGAAATAGGAAAAAAAGAACAAAGAAATAAGAGAATAAGAATGGTGGGGGGATGGGGAATGATGGGGGTGCACCCTGAGCCCTTGGTATGGAGGAGAGAATAGGGGACCCAAACATAGGGAGGAATAGAGGGGTTCACAAAGTCCTTGGCTTGGGGAGGGTAAGTGGGTGACCTCTGGCATGGGAGGGAAGAGGGAACGGGAAGGCATATAGATTCCCTGGCATGGGGAGGAATGGGGGGCACACAATGTCTCTGGCAGGTGGGAGAGTGGGGTATCTTGGTATGAGGGGAAGAGGGGGATAGGAGGGCCATGGAAGGGACTGTGGGAAATGGGGGTGCACACAGCCCCTGGAATGGGGGAGAATGTGGGATCATGGGGTGGGGTGGGAGAGGGGGAATAGAGGGTGTGATAGGATCCCTCTGGGGTGAAGCCTGGAACTGTGGGACCGCTGTGCCCCCTGAACTCTCTCCAGCCTGGGCTGTCTATCACAATGCTTTGCTAGTGACCAGCAGCAAAAGCCTCCAGGCGCTTTTATCACTCAGCACAACAGCATGTGGAGCCCCATACTCAGCTAGATTACATGAATACTCTCAGAGCCACTCATGAATCACACAGAGAAAGGCACCAGAGTCAAATCCCCCCAGCTCCCAGCACTGTACCCCAGGAATATACCGTCTTGCACTGCTCAAGACGAGCAATATAGATTTATTAATCAGTTCATTAAATGGACATAAACCAGCCTTTGTCAAACTTGAGCAGATTTGTCCCACGCTTCATACAAACTCACTGGTAAAGATAAACAATAAACAAATTTATTGACTGTAAAAGGTAGATTTTTAAGTCAGTGGTGGGCAACCTGTGGCCCATGGGCGGCACGTGGCCCGTCAAGGTAATCTGCTGGTGGGCTCCAAGACTGTTTACATTGACTGTCCGCAGGCATGGCGGCCCGCAGCTCCTAGTAACTGCGGTTTGCCGTTCCCGGCTAATGGGAGCTGTGGGAAGTGGCAACCAGCATGTCCCTGTGGCCTGCGCCATTTCCTGCAGCTCCCATTGGTCAGGAGTGGCAAACCACTGCCACTGGGAGCTGCAAGTGGCTGTGCCTGTGGACAGTCAACGTAAACAAACTATCTTGTGGCCCACCAGTGAATTACCCTGACGGGTCGCAGGTTGCCCACCACTGTTTTAAGTGATATTAAACGGTAGGCAAAAAGTCAGAGTTAGTTACCAAAAGAAATAAAATATAAGCATGCAGTCTAAACTCTCAACACTGTTAGATTGGGCAACAACTAGATGAAGCAGTTTTTCTCACCCCACTGGATATTGCAGTCCTTATTATACGTATTTCACCCTTGAAAAATGGTCCAATCTCCTCTGTTGGAGTCTTGTCTTCTTCTCAGTGTTTTAGCTGCTTACAGCGTAGATGGGGGCAGGAGAAGGGACCAACCATATGGCTACTCTGTTTTATACCCTCAGTCCATGTGCTTGGAAAACACACGTCCAGGCATGTCTGGGGCAATGCTGAGTCTCCCAGCAAGGTTGAGCAATTCCCCTGATGTGGACTCATGCAGGTGAGTCATTACATTGGAGCTACCTTGCTGGACAATGGTTGTTGATGGATTGATTGATATCCCTCCCGAGTGTTGGTTTACTTTCCTTGCTGTTGCCTCTGGTAAACTAATATCTGGTTGATTCCCTAACTTACAGCATGTTTTAGTGACCACCATACAACACAATTCTCATAACTTCATATGCATTAATTATATATATAATATGGATAGAGAAATGACTTTCAGCAGATCATAAACTTTCCCTTGATACATTACAAGGCATGCTTTATATGTAAGATCAGGATTATATAAAAAATGAGGAATATGGGGTTCCAGGACCTCCCCCAAGCGATAGAATGTCACAGGCATTAAAGAGGGTTGCACACAGGGAGCTTATGGGGGTGTGTGTGAATGGAGGTTGCAGAGAGTCTCTGGTGTCTGCTGTGAGCTCAGCCTACAGAAACAATTAAGTGTGCAGTATACTTTCCTATTCTTCCTCCACAGTAATGTGCCCTGGGGTATAGGGAAGTTCATACACACTGACACTTTTTTTAAAAGTTGATTAGGAAAGCTTCGAGCAAATGTTCAGATGTGGCTCTTCCACACTATTGTTTGAGAAACTCTTTGAAATAAGAAGTGTGTGTGTGTGAGTGAATGGGGGTGGAGAGGGGGAGGATTGAGAATTATTTCTAGGCTTCGCTACTTTACAGCAGCCACAAGAATCAATGTGTACTGCCATCTGCCATGATCCACGCTTTTGTAACCTTGATCCATGTCAGTCTCTTATTAGTAATCTGGTGTGTCACCTGTTCTACATCTCTTGCATGTGAAGCTTAGTTTAAATGTTTCATGACATGTAGCAACCTGGAAGCTATTGTGCCCTACTTCTTAACCAAGGACACCCACTCATTACTAGCTGAGGGTTGTATTAGCAATTATGCCAGGAGCACAAGAGCTGCACTGTTAATAGCTTGTATAAAATGAACAGCATTTAAATAATGGTGGAGCATTGCATATATTTTCCTTGCATGGTGTCTCTGTAAAAAAGAGGTGAGTAGAGGATCACACTGCAGAGCTGTCTGAGTGGCATCTGATCATTCTTGCAATAAAGCATGAGATAACTGTTCTGAAAACCTAGGTTAATGGGTGTAAGAGCTGAAAGAAGCCCTTGAAGATGTTTCTGAATTTTTCTTCAGTATTATTATTATTGGTGGCAATATTAAGCCTGCAGTCAGATTTATGGTTGAAGCAATGTTTCAGGTAGAAAGCTTTTGTTTCTGTTGTTTGTCATAGACTAAAGTACTGTGTTTCTGGTCAGTTTTTGTTAGATTTGTGTAAGCATAGTGTACAGTTGGAGTTAGTTTAGCCATTTTATAGAGTTCCATTTTTTTTTCACAAGGAGTTTTCTGTCTACTTTGATGAACAGATGGAGCAGGATAAGGGCTGGTCTGCCTGGCATCATGCAGGAGTGTCAGTGCAGAAGATTAGAAATGTACCATTTTCTCTGCTTGAACTTTGGCTCTGTTTTTTTGTATGAACTCATGTATTTGTATGTATTTATGGAGCTGTGCTTGAGTATCTGAGATTTGGATCTTTGCCTCTCATGACTGATAAAGCTATGGGGCGGTCTCTTTCGTGTTATTAAAAAGAAGTGTTAATACTTCCTATGTGAAGGAATGATGGAAGCCACACTTAAATACACCTCAGCTCAAGGAACTAACACTTGGTGTCAACTTCAACAGTTGGTGTAGGTTGTTGAGAAGAGGCTGTTTGAGCAATACCAGGCACATCTTTACTTCATGAACATCTTTCATCCTTGCTAGCCTGGTTCAGGCATGGGTGTAGTGTGGAGACAATATTGTTGCCATGCCACAATCTCCTTGTGATGGTAGAGGAAGGCAAAATGTCTCTGCTGGTTTTGTTGGATCTTTTGGCATCTGTTGATGCCATTGCATTGGGGCTGTGTTGAATCACCTACAGGATGTCCCATCGTGGTGTGTTCCTTCCTCTTCGAGAGGTCCCAAAGTGTGGTAATGAGTATTTACTCTCCTTCCCAAGGACTGTTGCATCCTGGGTTCTTCAGAGCTTCAGCTTGTCCTCCAAGCTGCCCAAAATGTATGGGTGGCTGACATGTTTAGGTTACTAGTGTCACCAATGTGTGCATAACACTTAGATCTCATTTTACAGTGGTATCTGTGCTTTCCAAGGAATTGACTGAAGTTAGGGAATAGTTCTGACAGCTCTGGTTAGTTCTCAGACCATATAAGACTGGGAAGATGCTCATAGTATGATTATGCATCTACAGGAATTGATAGGGGCTGTGATATGTCTGACCTTTGCCAGGTCAAGTCTCAGTCTTGGGGTCGTAAACAGAACTACCCCTGGATTGTCAGGTGAGAACTGTGGCACCTGGTGCCTTTTTCCACCTACAGTTGGCTTGGAGGTAGTGACCTATTTTCCCAGTGGATATTTTGCCACAGTGATCTACACTTTTGTGATCTCCAAACTAGCTTAATGAAATGTGCTGGGCTTGGGGCTATGTTTAAGATTACTTCACCTAGTGCAGAATATAGCAGCTCATTTCTTGAACGGCATTGGCTCTTATTATGTATATAATAAGTGTGCTCTCTGTCCTGCACCGAGTTGTTCCCTTCTGTTCACACAGAATGATTCTCAACAGAGAGATTGTCCCTCCGTCCTAGGTCTTGTTATAAGAATTAGTATCTCATGAGCCATGTTTGCTTTCAGTTTTGGGTTTACAGAGCCAGGGGGGACTTTTTAGCAGTTATTTGTGCACTAACTAACACATCCTACAGCTTTGAATTGGTGTTTTCTGTAGGCATCTTTACTGAACAAACATTTATCAGTGGTCCTCACGCACTGAACTGTTTGACTGGTGGCATACAGTGAACTTATAGAATCATTGAAGTATAGGGCTGGAAGGGACCATGAGAAGTCAAAAGTCCAGTCCCCTGCGCTGAGACAGAACCAAGTGAAACTAGACCATCCCTGACAGATGCTTGTCCAACTTGTTCTTAAAAATCTCTAATTATGGGGATTCCACAACCTCCATTGGAAGTCTATACCAGTGCTTAGCTATCCTTATAGTTAGAAAGCTTTCCCACTATCTAACCTAAATGTCCCTTGCTACGGATTAAGCCCATTGCTACTTGTCCTACCTTCAGTGGACATGGAGAACAAGTGATCACTGTCCTCTTTATAACAGCCCTTAATATATTTGAAGACTGCTATCAGGTCTCCTCTCAGTCTTCTTTTCTCAAGAATGCTCAGTTTTTTTAACCTGTCTTCATAGGTCACATTTTCTTAACCTTTTAAAATTTGTATTGCTCTTCTCTGGACTCTTTCCAATTTGTCCATATCTCTGCTAAAGTGGACTAGACACACTACAACAGTTGAGGTTAACGAGTGCCAAGTAGAATGGGCCAGTTGCCTCCTGTGTCTTACATATGACACACCTGTTAATAGACTCCAGAATGATATTATCCTTTTTCACAACTGCATCACATAACTGACCTGTAGCAACACATAAGCTCTTAGGCTATACCTATAGTTTGGCAAGGAGAACAAATTCAGAAAATAAACAGGAAAAATGTGCAAGAGGTGTGAAAGAGGAAACCTGGCTACCTCTACTCCTTTTCCATGCATTGATTGCTGGGATGTCCCCTGTGTCCACAACACCATTCTGCATGAAGAGGTGTGTTGCCATTAGTGGAAGTCAGGATGCAACCAATCTACACAGCCAAACTATGAGTGACCTCAGAGTCAAATTACTGGACAGGCTGAGAGACATGTGGAGGGACAGCTTTCTGCACAGAATATCTCAGCATCTGCAGTGCTTGGTTAGGATTTTAAATTTTTCAGCTCCTAAGCTTTCTGTAGGTCATATGGTTTGCAACCTCTTTGGCCTTCCTACAAAAGGGGAGCCTGCAGTGTCTATTTCTGTTCCTTCAGGCTGTGATTCTTTTCCAGTAAGATTTTCCCTTTCCAGATTTTGACATGGCAGAAGTGGAAGGTAGAAATTATGCTTCTTACATTTACCTGGCATTCAAAATTATGTATTGAGGTGCCAAAGTGAATTAGCTGGATGACTTATCTTTTAATAATCGGTAATCTTTCTTAAGCTGAGAGTGAATTTATTTGCAACTTTTATTTGCAATCAAATTTTCATCTTACATTGATGACTTCTATCAGAAGGATCACAAGCTGTTTCACAAACTACTTTGCCTTTCTAAGGAAATGTGCGGTTTTTTTTTTAATTTAAATAATCAGCAAGTGGTTTAGAAAGAGAACATGCTCTTACTGTATTGACCTGAAGCAGAACCTGAATTTTGAAGAGGTATTTGGGTCTAGATGTAAAGGAAATCCCATGGAAATGGTCCAATAGTTTGCCTCTAGGCAGTACTATAATATAATTAATGAATAATATGATTGAGAACAACTCATGAGATTTCAGTTCTGTCAACTCCAAACCTATCCATGATTTGGGTACAAAGCCAAACTCCTGCCTATCCCTCATCAAGATCCAATTCTGATCACCACTTTCTTGGCCTATCACTTGTTGCAAGAGTAGCTGGGAAGCTACTCTTGTTGAATTGAAAAGGGCATGTTGCATTGAAAAGAGTATGAAAAAGATCCAGAAAAAAATTGCCGTTTCCCTTGACAAACATCTTTTGATGGCAAAACTGCTATTTTCTGCCTTTACATTTAGACAAAGAAGAAAAATGGAGGCAAGAGTGATTATTTAAAATAAATGTTGGTGAAAAGTTGATTTTTTTCATCCCAGCTGAAGCCTCTTGTGTATCTCTCTATCAGTGGTTTGCAGCATGTCATATTTGGCAGAAGGGAGACCAATTCAGGTCAGAGAGCAGCTTCTGAAAATAAATAGGATGTGTGCTACATTATCCCTCTGACTGCTGGTTTCATTCTGATGGGGAAAAAACTCAGTTAACCCACAGCAACATCTCTACAGGGAGAAATATTTGTACAAAGTGCATTAGTAAAATCAATACTCTGGCAAAAGAATCCTAAAGATAGAGGGCTGACAACCCTAACTGACTTCAGCTAGTGTTGTGTGTACGAGAGTCATGAGAGCTAGGGAGTCTGTTTCCTTTGGGCTAGACTGTGCAACACTTATTCAGACTACTGAGTGTTTACTCATATGAGTAGTCCCATTGACCTTTATGGAACTATTTGTGTGAGTAATCCTTCACCAATCTGAGCAAAGATGGTACAATGCCTGCACTAATCACTTGTAGTGCCCCCTCTCCACCCAGTTACCTTCTTTAATGCCAACCTTCCCTTCCTGGGATCCCAGAGCCCAGGCTCCAGCCTGATTGCAAATGTCTACAGTGCAATTTTATAGGCCCAGAGCCCAAGCCCCAAACAGCCAGAGTCAGCTGACATGAGCCAGGCGCAGGTGTTTTATTGCAGTGTAGACATACCTAATGTGGCCAACACAGGGGGAGCCTACTAGCACTGTCTAGCCACTGTGGTTCAGGACAATTAACCTCTATGTGAATTCCCTTACATGATCTCCCTTAGGGTTTTTATTTCGAAAAGTTGGCTTTAATATCCACCTGTCAACAGATTGCAGTGGGAACGTGTTGAATTGGCATAATTTGTGTGCCCTTGCTATTTCCCCTGCACTGACCAGAGCCACACACTTGTGAGGTCATGCTGGTGATTTGGGGTTTCTTTGGTGGCAGAGAGCTTGTGGGTTTCTTCCATGGCAACAACTTCCACCCATACTGGTCCCCATGACTGGAGTCAGACTGTTGAATCCTGTCAAATCACTTGGTTCCAGATGACAATATCTTCATATCATTATGTTTAAAGTCAAAAGAATACCCATAGGTGTATTGGTGGATTTCTGCCCCAACTCTTAGTGTCTTGGGAAAAATAAAGATTCTAAATAGGAGTATGTATTGAATGTATTTTCATGTGGGGAGACAGCAGCAATGTATATAAATTTGGCGTTATAGCCTCGATACAGTTTTGATTTCTCCTCTCAAAAAATACCACACCCAAAATTTATTGGGGGAAAATCATAAATAAAGCCTCTTGATCAACTGTATTTCCCAAACCTGGAAAACTTCTTGTCCTTCAGCAGATAGCTAATTTTGTTTATATTTGTCTTGATTTATCACATGTTGTTTTTTAGTCTTTAGACTGATGGCCGTTAATGTTTTGCACTTCAACATGTTTAACAATCGTTAATGAGTTAAGCTTTAGTAGGTATAGTTAGCCTCAAGTTATGAATGGCATCAATTAACTACAGAGAGATTAAATCACTTGCCTAAAGTAAAGCAAGAAGCCTGTGGCAAAGTTAAGAATAGTCTGATGCCTTATTCACAAGAGGAACCTTCCTATAGAAGAAAGATAACTATTTCAGAAAAGTAACCCTGCAGGAAAAATATGAATGAACTGTTCTACATTGTTTCTCTTGAAAACCATTTGGTTGCTCTTTCAGACAGGCTGGTTAATGTATTGTATAAAAGAGACTCAGAACAATTCCAAGACAATACTGCATCTTTAATATGTTATGCACTTATTGCTGCTGCAGTGATGAAGCTATTTTAGATTAACAGTATTTGACCCTTGAACCATTTCCTAATAATGTTTCTCTTTTAAACTATATTTTCAAATTGAAATCTTCAGATCATTATTACTTTTCCACTGGATTAAAGTTTTTCTTAATTGTCTATGAAATTTGGCAACTTTCACATTTTGAAATACAAACAAAATCATATATTACTGTGATAGATGTGAAATAGTTTGTAATAAGTTTTTGGTCTCAGTTTCCCCAAGAAATAACAGATCTATGCTTTTGATTGCTATTGCATAATTTACATCAGTATTTTCTTCTTCCAGTAGTGTTCCTATGGGTACTCCACTGTAGGTATATTTGTGGATATGGCTACACTTGGTAATGTGCAGCGCTGGGAGTTACAGCTGTGTTTGTACAGCTGTGTAGGGACAGCGCTGCAGTGTGGCCACACTGACAGCTACCAGCGCTGCAGTGTGGCCACATTTGCAGCAGTTGCAGTGCTGTTGGGAGTGGTGCATTGTGGGCAGCTATCCCACAGAGCACCTCGTCCCATTTTGGCGCTGTGGGTTGTGGGAAGGAGACGGAAGGGTGCAGGTCGTTCCGCTTCCTGTCCCAATGCCCCGTGGTGCATCGCTACACATCCCAGCAGTTTGGTGCCATTGTGAGTCTGCAGCGCAATTTCTGTTAGAAATGGAGCCCGAGCTGCTGAGGACTTTGCGATGAATGTCACCAGCACATCATGTTTGGCAGTTGAGCTATTCCTTCAGCTCCAAAGTGACAGTGAGGAGTCCGCGATGATATAGATTCGCCTGACGCGCGTGACACTAAATTGCTGTGGCAGTAACGACGTGCTCAGCACCGTGGAACGCCAAGCTTTGGGTCGGGAAACAAGACTGAGTGATGGGATCACATCGTCCTGCAAGTCTAGGATGATGAGCAGTGGCCTGCAGAACTTCGGATGAGAAAAGCCACTTTCATGGGACTGTGTGCTGAGCTCGCCCCAACCCTGCTCGGCGCAAGGACACAAGATGGAGACTTCCTTGCAGTGAGAAGCGGTGTGCTATGGCAGTCTGGAAGATGGCAACTCCAGACAGCTACCGATCGTCGCGAACACAGTTTGGAGTGGAAAGTCGACCGTTGGAATCGTGTTGAGCAAGTTTGCAGGGCCATTAATCGCATCCTGCTAAGAAGAACGTGACTCTGGGAATGTGCAGGACATTCTGGATGGCTTTGCACAAATTGGTTTCCCTAACTGTGGAGGGGTGATAGAGGGACGCAAGTGCTATTCTGGCACAACGCCACCTGGCATCCGAGTACATTAATTGGAAGGGTATTTCTCTATGGTTCTTCCCAGGCACTTGTGATCACCGTGGGCGTTTCACTGACATTTACACAGGATGGCCTGGAAGGTGCATGATGCACGCATCTTTCGGAACAGTTGTTCAGGAACTGCAGGCCGGACTTTTTCCGCAGACCGGAAGATCACAGTAAGGGACGTCGAAATGCCCATGTGATCCTTGAGACCCGCTTACCCGTAAATGCCTTGGCTATGAACCACAGTATACAGGGAAGCTTGACAGAGCAAGGAAACGGTTCAACACAGGATGAGCCGGTGCAAGAACGGACTGTGGAGTGTGCTTTTGGCCATTAAAAAGGGCACTGGAGGTGTTCTTATGGAAGCTTAGACCTGGGGGAAGCAAGCAATCCCCCGCGGTAGCTGGTGCTGTATCCTCCATAATATTTGTGAAGGGAAGGGCTGAAATTCAGTGACGAGGACCTCCGAGGTTCAACGCCTAGGACTGAATTTGTAACAGCCCCAAAGAGCAGCAGAGGCTACTTGAGAGGCCAGCACAGGCCTTCAAGGATTAGGGTGCCTTAATGAGCCAATTGAGGCTGAAGCCAACCAGTAATGTTGGTGCCTTGCACAGAGTTAAGTGCAGTGGTATACAATGATTTGCAGTGCCGTTTTCCCTTGGGGTACAGTATGTTTCCTTTCTGCAATAATAAAAACTGTTTTTAAAATCAAAAAATCCTTTATTAAAACTTACCAGTACATAAAAGGCAGGGTGGGTAGGTGCTGAACTGTATAGTCAGGGTTTTGAATATGTCCTTTCCTTGAGTGCTGTGCAATCTCTGCAACTTCAGGATTAATTAGCTGCATGGTGATGGGGGGTTGGGGTTGAGTGCACTAGGGTAAGGTCGTAGTTCTCAGGACTGGGTAGGTGAATACAGGTGTTAGGGGCAGCTCGTGTAGTAAGACCAGGATGCTGGAGAAAGGGTTTTGAGCAAAACAGTGGGCACAAGGAGAGAGCTTGATGCGGGGGGAGGGGTTTAGCATGAGCTGATCTGCCTGCATGGCTACCAGTGATGCATACAATCCCGTTTGCCGCCAGGAGGTTATCAGCTGCTTTGTGCTTTCTTGGTAGCCACTTTCCTTTTCTCCTGCTTTGTTTTCCTCCACTAATGCATTTTCTCTCCCAGTCCTGGCACGCCTTCTTATTCTCTCTGGGCATACTGTATTTCATAACTGCTTTCACCCAATCTTCTTTGCTTTATCCTTGGTCTCTCCTCAAGTTCTGTATAAGTCTCTCATCAGTCCGATGATAGGGCCGGAGGATTCAAGGACACTTAAAAAAAACAGAAATAGAAACATTTATTACAGAGGTGCATTGTTTATAATCACAGTGAAGGATTTGTAGACTATTTGTGGCATCATTAAACATAGCACACATAGCACAGAGAGGCCACAGCAGCGAAGACATGGTGAGTAATGGGAAACGATGATTAATTAGAATCCATTGTTTTGCCCGCAAACTCACCTGCTGACAGGAGCTGCTTGAGCAGGCCTCACTGGGGTTCTGTTGCATTGGGAAAGCAGATAAGCAGCTGGGGAAGTGCACGCTGAAAACAGTATCCCTACATTTTCCACAGGTTTTCTATCCTGCCAGTACATTCTGGGGAAGGCGGGATGATCTTCTCCCAGCAATGTTGATTTCCGCCCTGTCCTATGCAGTTGCTTGTGTGCCAGCAAATGGTCCCCCTTACCCCTCGGCCACCAGTGGCGGCGGACGTGTTAGCTGACTGGACAGCCATGGTGGCTCTCCCTATAAACTTGCGCAAGCACATTGCCCACACTCTGGCTGCAAACTTTTGAAAGAGATTACAGAGGGGCCGATTACCGCGACGTTGATAGACCAATCAATGGGCTATCCACATCTAGGCATGATGCAGCACCACTAACCACCCCATCAAAACATTTACCCTTCCTTAAAAATAAAAGCTGGCTTACCGGGAACACGCTCCTTATGCTGCTGCTCACACACAACAAGTTCCAGCTTCTGCGACATGGCCGTATGCTCCTCCTAGCTTGAGAAGAGCTCCTGGCTGCATGCCTCTACTAGGACTGCACTTACCGGAGTTGCTACTCCACCACCACCAGTACCCTCATCTACGTTCCTCTACACCCTCCCCCTCCTCTCCCGGCCTGAACTGCTCCATCGTGGTCTCGATTGTGCAGTGGGGTCACAACCAAGGTTGCATCCAGCTCCTCTTGTAAAACGGAGTCGTGGGGTACCTTCAATAGGCACTCCGCAACTCCTTTACTTAACCTGCACTGCAACGCCGCTCCGTTCAGGCCCTTATATGCAGCATGACTCTTGATATCTGCCATAGGTATCAAAGTTTATGGCTGGAGCGAGCTGTTGACTGCACACTCTCTACCCCCAAACACTGGATGAGCGTCTCTGCACTACGCAAGTGCTCATGCTGCAGGCTCGTTTGGGCGTGCGAGGCATTGGTCAGTGAATTGATTGATTATGCCTCCAAACCTGCTGAGCAACACAGGAAGGGATTTTAATAATTCCCGGGACATTTAAGGCGGGTCACCTGATGCTCCACAGGGAGGAGTGTGAACGATGAGCAGTAGGCCGAAAGGTATGCTGGGATACTCCTAATCCTTGGGCATAACAGTGCCCTTTTGGTGTCCACACTTGTATGAGCAGCGCTGCATCACCATCCACTGGAACGCTACACCCCACCCAAGCAGACCAGGTGTACAGCCAGCGCTGCAGCCAGGGAGTTGCAGCGCTGGCTGGGCTTTCTAAGTGTGTACACAGAGTGAGTTGCAGCGCTGGTGATGAGTTGCAGCGCTGTAACCCCATCACCAGCGCTGCAACTCTCCAGTGTAGCCAAGCCCTGTGTCCCTGTGCTTCTGATTGGAGATCTTTGGTAGCAGTGTCCATTCATCCTGCACATGCGCTCTCCCCTCCTCGTGCTCTGCCTCAAGGCTAATAAACACTGTGGGGCAGACTACCCCTTCTCAATTGCCCCAGGCTAGAGATGGAGCCATTAGCAGTCCATTCACGGATACTTTACTCTCTAGAAATTCATTCTTAGCTAGTTTTAGTGTTGTTTTCTTAGTTCTCATAGAGTTTCCTTTTAGTTTTTTTTCTTCCCTGTTAAAAACAAACATACATTTTTTTGTTTTACCCCCCTTCCCCCACTCCTTATTGGAAAATATCCCCAGTAAGGGGAATTTCCAGGTTGCCTGGGTTTAAGAGGTGTCTCTCCTGCAAGGAGTCCATTTTGGTAATGGATGGGCATTCCTGCTGTGTCTGTTATCAGATCCCCCCAAAAAACAGGAACTGAAGCTAAAGCTGCTCCTTATGGAGGGTGCTCTCCAGCCTGTATCTGACCCGATCTCTTTGGTACTGACAGCACTGAAGACATCTAACATGATTCCCACAGGTTGTGTGGGTCCAGTGTGACAGATACCACTGGTATGTCTAAGGACTGCCTGGGCACAGGGACCAAATCAGTGGTACCGCCAGTCACGGACAGGTGTGCAGATTGTGCCACCTCTGGGAAGACTGCATCGGTACAGATACTATTGAAACCTATGACTGCAAGGCAACCATCATTAGAGCGCTCGATGCAGCCAAGGTTGCGAGCTCCCTCAGTACCACCAACTCAATAACAGCAACCGCTAAGGGTACCAAATACTATGGCACAATAGGAATTTAGGTTCTCTAAGGACCTCAGAGTATCTAAGGTATCAGTCTCATCTAATTTGTACCAGGGCCTCAGTACTGGACACATCTTGAACTCCATAATGACCACCAGCACTGATCCATGCACCTCTGTATCGGCTCCACCACTTTCTAATGGAGAGTTGGATAATGGCCAGGAGGTCATCTCCCATCACTCTCACTATGCTTCCTCCAACTACCAGCCTGAGCCTTCCCAGTCATACCCTCAGTCTGGACCTCAGCCCCTGTGGTATGACTAACGATGGGGTCAGCCAGCCATGCCTTTTCCACTGCCCCATGGGATACGTGGGCAGCACTATATACTGTGGAGCCTCAGAACCTCCTAAGGAGATCCTGGAGGAGTAGGATGTTGGACTAGAGGAAGTGGTTATTCACAAACCTGGACCTGCAAATTAATGTCCAAAAGTCGACCTTAGCTCCAGTGCAATGTTTGGAGTTCATAGGGGTCAACCTCGACTCACTGCAAGTGAGGGCGCTCCTTCTACAACACAGATTTGACAGCCTATCCACACTTAGAGACAGTTCAAGCTAGCCCTCAAACAGTGGCTAGACGTTCCTCCAGCTTCTGCGGCACATGGTGGCTGGTATGTTTGTAATATTTAATGCCAAACTAGATATGAGGTGTCTGCAGACATGGTTCAGCTCGGTTTATAGGCCAAAAAAAAGACAGGTTAGGCAATGTTCTCTTGATGCCTTCCAGGGTCAAAGACCCGGTAAATGTTTGCACAAGGTTCCTGTTCACTCAGCCCTCCTTTGACATTTCTTCTCGCTACAGACACATCCCTCATGGGTTGTGCTGCACACCTCAACAACCTCATAACTCAGGGAAAATGGTGACTCTCCACATCAGCGTTGTTTAACTCAGGGTGGACAGAGAAGATTGTGTGCTACATAAATCAAAAGGGAGGCTCTGGAACTGAGGCATTTGACACAATGTTCTAATAGCAGTACCAAACACGACGACAGGCAGTTTTCACATGACCATGAGTGGGAAGTGAACCCCACAGTACTTTGCAGCATATTTTGTCAGTGGGGGATACCAACAATAAACTTGTTTGCTACTTACTTGAACAGGAAATGCCCACATTATTGATCCAGGGCTAGCCTCGGACAGCACTCATTAGGGGACAGTCTCCTTCTTCCATGGGACAAGGGCCTTCTTTATGCCATTTCCCATTCCCTCTCTTGTTGAAGGTCCTATTGAAAATAAAGAGAAAAAGCATATGTCATACTGATTGCTCCCACCTGAGTGAGACAGATGACGATGTGTCCACCAATCCATCTTCAACCCACTCCTTACCTCCTCTTGCAGAAACAACAACACACTCTCCATCTCAACCTCCAGCTCAAGGCTTGGTTGCTTTGTAGTTCCAACGCATAGTACTCTTGCTCCCAGGAGGTACAGGAAGTGTTACTACACAATAGGAAATTGGTTACCCATCATACTTAACTACAAAAGTGGACAAGATTTGAGGTTTGGTGCAATTCCAGGCACATTATCCCTACATCTGTTATTCTCCTAGTGGTGTTAGATTACATATTGGCTCTCAAGAAGACAGGGCTATCCTTCAGTTCGCTCAAGCTACACCTGGTGGCCGTAGTGATACCATCAACAGGTAGAGGGTTACTCATGTAACCCTTCTGCCTCTCTGAGTTGACAGCAACAAGGGCTGGATTCAGTATCCAGGGGTTCTGTTTCAATAACACCATGCATAACCGGCTCGAGCCCCCACCCAGTGACCTGGGACACTTACATACCACACCCTCCTGGGCGCCTCTAGAAGGTAATACTTCCCCTCTCGCAAGCACGGAGTCTGAGTGTAGCAAAATCTTTTTTATAAAGGAAGGACTCAATGTGGCATCCCATTGGAGAAACACCACAAACAGAGTTATAACACAAACCATAACCACCCGCATGTACATTTGGCAATGTCCTTTTCCCCTTAGGGTCTTAAGTCCAATCACTCCAAAGTCCAACAACCCAAAAGTCTCTGGTCAATGCCACCCCAGAATTCAAGAGTCTATCTGTAGAGGTCCCTCCCCCCAGCCTGGGTGAAAGGGGCACCTTACGTGGTCCAGGGCCAACTGCCCTGCCTCTCCGTGGGTTCTGCTTCCGCCTTCTCCACGAACTGCTCCGCCTTACCAGCCGCTCCACTCTGCTCCTCCAGCCGTCCTCACAAACTGCTCCACTCCACCAGCTGCCCCGTGAGCTGCTCCAGTTGTCCCTGCAAACTGCTCGGCTCCGCTCGCTCTGTGGGCTGCTCCACCCATCCCACAGCTACTCCGCTCTGCCAGCGCTCCGCTCCACCAGCTGTCCCGTGGTCCGCTCCAGCCATCCCCACAAACTGCTCCACTCCGCCAGCTGCTCTGTTCCGCAGTATAGCTTCAGGCTCCCCCACTAGTTAGCACAGTACTCAGTGCTCCCAGCTCAGTAATTTCAGCTCTTTTGTGATTTCAGCTCTTAGTGATCTCAGCACATAGTAGGGGAGCCCCAGTGCTAGTGCACCATTAGCCCAAAGTGAGTTCAGCTCAGCAACCTGTATCTAGATTCTTAAGGGAATAAAAAAATCAACTCTGACATTCCACAGTGGAGAGAGGAGGGGGTGGAACTGGTGCTTCTGGCTCCACAAGGAGCCTGCACCACCAGGCAGATACCTGTCCCCAATCTCTCAATTCACTAGGTTTTGAAACCCATGTCCCTTGTCTAGCAAGTGTCATTTAATTTATATTGAGACATTTCTGTTATAAAGCAGTCTCGTAGTTCCTCATTCACATAATTAGGTGGCAACACTTTATTTAGCCTGCCCCAATAATGAAGAAATTGGGGATCCCAGAAATGTCGAAATAACCATTCCCAGACTCCTTGCTGGCTCCTTGCTGGGTGTGCCTATGCAAATATTTGAGACTTCACATTCCGGACATTCTTTCCACACTTCCCATAATTCACCACCAGATGTCAGGGTACAGCTCATCCTGACTCTGCTTACACTCAGTTTTCTCACACCCAACTACAAAGAGATTCCTTAAGGGCATAACAAACCTCTTTCCCCACCCAGATGCCCTACTTCAACATGGGACCTAAAACTAGTTTTAAAGAGCCAGACTAGATCACCCTTTGAACCAATGGCTACTTGTTTGCTTACACAGCTGTCAATGAAGATAGCATTTTTAGTGGCCATCATCTCGGTGAGGAGAATAAGGGAAATAGCAGCACTTATGGCACATTCTGCTTTATAGTATTCTTTCACAACAAGGTTACTATCTGGCTGCACCCAATGTTTTTTCCTAAAGTGGCCTCGTCTTTTCACATAAACCAACCATATCCCCTCCCAACTAAGCCTCACCATGGTAACAAAGAGGCCATACTGCACATGCTAGATGTTAGGAGAGCCCTGGCCTTCTACTTGGACAGGACAGAGACTTCTAGGAAATCTCCTCCTAAGCTCTTCCTTTTCATTGCAGAAAGGTCTAAAGGCACAGCAACATCAGCCCAGAGACTCTCCAGATAGGTCTTGAACTGTATTAAGCACTGTTTTCATGTTCGCAGTATAGTACCTTTACCTGGAATTTGCACACTCTACAAGGTCAGTTTCTTCCTTTGTTGCCTTCCTCAGGAATGTCCCTGTCTCGGAAATCTGCAGAGCAGCCATCTTGGGCATTTGTACATACCCTCACAGAACCCTATGCCATCACTGGAGACCCTGCTCCCAATGCTAGTTTCAACTCCGCGGTATCATCATCCATAACAGACTTGACTCCAAAGCTCCAGCCTCCCATTAGGGATACTGCTCGGGAGTCACCTATAGTGGAGCACCCATGGGAACACTACTCAAAGAAGAAGAGGAAGTTACTCACCTTGTGCAGTAATGATGGTTCCTTGAGATGGTGTCCCTATGGGTGCTCCATAACCCACCCACCCTCCCTTCTGTTTCAAAGTTATTGATGGGGACTCTGTGGTAGAGAAGGATCTGAAGGTGGTTCGCTTGCACAGCGCTAATTAGCCTCAAGGTAGAGCACGAGAAAGGGAAAGTGAATGTGCAGGCTGAACAGACACTGCTACCAAAGATCTCTGATCAGAAGTACAGGAATGCACATGCATCTACAGTGGAGCACCCATTGGGACACTCATCTCGAAGAACCATTGTTACTGCACAGTGTGAGTAACTTCCTCTTAATCAACACATAAAAAACTCCCTGTATTTTTGCTTTCCATCTGCAGAGGAAATTCTTAAAGGAATAGATTTTTATTTTCTCAGTTGAAAAGACTGCAGAGTAAACTTTCAAACATGAAAGGGCAGTTCAGAAACTCTTGGCCTGAGGTATTTTTGTTACACAGTGGGAAGAAAGTTTTGTTTGTTGTTGAGATTTTGAGCTAGTTAAATATTTTTCCTCTCAGTCATTCATACAGTAACTGCTTTTAAGATTAGCTGCAAAATGCATTAGTTTCTGCTTCAGCAGACTGACTTGGTGTGGCAAAAGTAGCTTGGTTCAAAACCAAGCTGATGTGTAGAAGTTCAGTCCTTTGGCACCAGGAGGTCTGCATTAGTTAGTGACCGTGTTGTCAGGATATTCAGAATCCAGCATTTCAATTTCCAGAGGTCGGGGAGGAGGTCTGCATAGCATTAAAGCAGATTTACTTTTTATCCAAGGAGCTAAAATACACAGTCAAAGCTGGCCAGTAGTCATGTTAATCTTTTTTTTTTTTAAAGTTGGAGTAGATGGGAATTTGACTGTCTTGGCTCAGGCTTGGATCCTCCTCCACCGAGGGGCCTGGGATTCTGGGATTCTGGATCCAAACCAGGGGTTAGCACAATTTGCTTGTAGACAAAAGGGGGTGGGTAGGCTGGAGTCTGAGTTCAAACTGAGAGTTCAAGCCCTATTGCTTTGCAGTGTGGATGCATCCCCATTGGACTCATGCTCCTTGAGTCTGCCAAAAGTAATCTCACACACTGACTTTTTGTACTCTGGACAGTCAAGTTTTCCCACACTGCACCATGAACAAAGGGCTATAGTGGCCACATTCTGGGAGGCCATTAGGAAGTCTGGGATATGAGGGTTAGATTTTGGCCCACATAATGCAGTATAGATGTTGGAGACCCAGGCTTCAACAACTGGTGGCCTGGGGTTACTAATGAGTGTAGGCACTCAAGAACTAGGTTATCAAACACAGGATCTGCTAAGTTGAGTTCTGCTAATCCTGGACATACATTGCAGTATAGACATACCTTAAAGGAATGCCTAGGCTTTCCTTGGTTTTTAAGTAGTTCTGTAAATATTGTGCAGAGTGAAACGTAGGCTGCCAAATCCTACAAGTTCATTCATTCTCTCTCTCTCTCTCTAACATACACAAAATTGCAAAACCCTCCTCTTATTTTCAAAGCAGTAAAAAGTTCTTCTGGTGTATCATAGTTTGCCATGAAAAATCTGACACAGTAAGTAAGATCTGTTCACCATAAAATAAACAGGAAGCTAAAAGTGCTTTTTCTATGTGAATTTTGCAATTAATAAATAAAATGCATTGAAGGAATTGGACTTCTGGTACAGTCCCTCAAGTCCCACCAATCAGAAAAAAAACATGATTAATATTTAACTCACCCTATTGTACATGCATATTATTTCACATCTCCAATGGGCAAAGGATATTTTTGACAATATTTCAGAATCTATAGCTGTTCTGTCACTCCGCAATTATTTGTCTTTGAATAGTACACTGAGATGCTTAGTTGAAACTTGGCTTGGGTCTGCATCAGAGGTGGCTCGAGGACAAAAATTCCATTCCATGACAACTTGTGTGGTTTTGAAATTTGTTTTTGTTCCACATTGGAACAAAATCAAAACTGTTCAAATGTTTTTGTAGAACAGAATTATGTTGAAATGTCCCATTTTCTGTTTGAAAGATCACGTTTTCAATTCAGGTCTCTTTTTCTGGTCAGAAGTGACCAGAGATGCCTGGACCTCAGAAACATTCCTGGCAAAAGCCTTGTTGAAATCAACATGTCTACCTGACACGTTGTGGCTTTGATGAAACAGTGTATTCTCATGAAAACACATGTAGTTAAAATGCAGTGTAATTGTTTTGACCAAGAGAGATCCTTAAGAAAATGGTCATTGTTTGTGATGGCTGCACATTTTTAACTCCATGAAATAGGCTGTTGGGCAAAAGCAGAAAACAACCTCTGAAGACGTGATCCTCTGAAGATGTGTATCAGTTTTCTGACATCAGACCAAATGACTCTTAACTTCTGATAAGCCAAGAGATATGGAGAGAATTCCTTGTACCAGCATACACATGTATTTCAGCAGTATTACCCTGATCCTGCAGTGGGATTCCCAGCACAGATCCAAATTCCCGTGAAGACTCCCATTGAAATCAAAGGGATTGGTGAACATAAAGGTCTACGCTAGTAGATCCCTTTGAAGGATCACAGAACTATTGCTGCAAAACCAAATATGTCTGGTAAAAATTTGGTTGTTAAGAATAAAGTTAAATGGAACAAATTACTGACTGTATTAGATAACTATTTGAAGAAAAATGGACTGAGTAGATTGAACTAAATAAAAAACTGATCAACCACTGGTACAACTTTTCTACCAATAATATGTATACTTACTGTAGTCCATTATCTGCTATGCATCAGATCTGCTGTCTTCACTTATCTTTATATCTGACATCCTCTCCTTTAAAGCTGATATAAGAAAATATCTATAATCAAAATGCTCTTTTATCTTTTAAAAATGCAATGTCATGGCAATTTTATCCCAGTCACAAAATTTACCTATCTACGCTTCCGAGCAGATGATGATGATGGTTAAAAACTAGTTATTTACTTCTGTCAAAAACAAACAAACAAACAAACAAAAAAACCCACTATTTGTCTTCAAAAGATGGGTAAGTGGAATTTAGCAAGGCTGCTTACAGCATAGCATTTGATTTTAGTAATAAAATGGTAATAGTTTAAAGCAACTTAATTAAGACTCTTCAGGCCACATTTTCCCCATCACTCATACTCTGCTCTGGGTACAAATGGAATAGTTAGAATTTCAGCTATTTCTCTACACATCCACAATTTAAATGGAATATGTACATAAGGCCCAAGTCCTACAGCAGGGGTTCTCAAATTGGGGGTCAGGACCCCTCAGGGGGTCGCAAGGTTGTTACATGGGCGGTCGCAAGCTGTCACCCTCCACCCCAAACCCCACTTTGCCTCCAGCATTTATAATGGTGTTAAATATATATAAAAAAAAGTGTTTTTTAATGTATAAGGGGGTCGCACTCAGAGGCTTCCTGTGTGAAAGGGGTCACCAATACAAAAGTCTGAGAACCCCTGTCCTACAGTGATATTCATAAGGGTGGACCCCTGTGCCAGGACAGAGCCCCAGTGATTTCATTGGCGCTACCCAGGAATGTGACCATGTGAATATCATTACAGGATTGGGCAGTACATCAGTGACTCATTACTGCATTCCTTAGTTCTGCAAAACCTTTGGTAGACTCTCCTGAATCCAAAATATCTTTCTTTAATTTGTAATTGAAGACCATTTCATTGGGTATCTATCCTTGCTGCTACTGTGATACCAAGCAGTATTGCTATTGTGTGGGTGTGTGTGATCAGGGGATACTTCTTTAAATAACTATAACAACATTGGAGCATTTTTTTCAATAAATATGTATCTTTACTCTCAGTATCATTCTCTCAGTCAAGGCCTACTCCTACTCCGATTAACATCATTGGCATCACTACTTTGATCTTTAGGGGAGCAAGATCAAGCCATGTACCTTTCATTTACTACTGTGTATAATGAGAGGACTTACAATGCACTTGTCCTTTCCTAAATTTGTTTTGGTTAATCCTATCCAAACACAAGTTCTAACTAATGTTACCCTCTGTTTGGTACTCTACAGTTGACACTCCAGATCCATATGTGGAGCTGTTCATCCCCTCAGCCCCTGACTGCAGAAAGAGAACAAAACACTTCAACAATAATGTGAACCCTGTGTGGAACGAGACCTTTGAGTTTATTTTGGACCCGAACCAGGAAAATGTTCTGGAGGTAAATCATGTACTGAGGTACAGCTAGAAATGGAAGTTGAGCAGTGTCAGGAGGGTTAAAACAGCAACACTTTGTACTTACACAACATCTGTTATCTGAGCATGTCAACACTTTCTAAACATTAAGGTTTTGCCTTTTATACACAGCCCTGAGCAAGGGGTTGGTACATAAGTTGCACCATCCCAGGAACAGCCTTGGGTGGCATTGTGACACTGATACACTTCTGAGTCACAATTTCTTACCTGTTTGCTACTGAGATTAGTAATTTACTGTTCTCTACAGTAGCAGCAAGTATTTTCTCCCTTCATTGGCTCAGCTACTTTGGCCAGCAAGTTGGTGGAAGTGGAACCAGGTCTCTGCCTATTCCCCTCTCCTCTCTGCCAACTAGAGGTGGGAGTAAATGGGAGATTAGCTCCACTTACTTCTGTATGCCTGGACCCAAGGTCTGAGGCCATGTCTGCACTTACCGTGGATTGATGATGCTGCGATTAATGCAGCGGGGGTCGATTTGGCAGGTCTAGAGAAGACCTGCTAAAATGACTGCAGAGCACTCTCAGGTCCACTTTGGTACTCCATTGGAACAAGAAGACTAAGGTAAGCCAATGGGAGAACGTCTTCCTTCGACACAGCACGGTGTAGACACCGCAGTAAGTTGACCTACACTATGTCGACTCCAGGTACATTATTTATGTAGCTGGAGTAGCATAACTTAGGTTGACTTAGCCCCGTAGTGTAGACAAGGTCTGAGTAACCACTCCTAAGGAGCATAAGGGAGCTGTCACTCCTTTGTACAGGCATCTAGTCCAAATCACCATCAATCCCTAATGAAGTAAGCCTTTTGTACACACAGTGTTATAATATTGTGTTAGTCTATTTTAGTGTGTCAAGAGTTTACGGGTATATTTTCATTGCAGAGTTTACTCTGGCTCTTGTTTGGTAACCTGCCCACTTTGCAGAGAGGACAAAGGCTAAACCAGTGGTTCTCAGCTGGGGGTACGCATACCCCTATGGGTACTCAGAGGCCTCCCAGGGTTTACATCAACTCATCTAGATATATGCCTAGTTTTGCAACAGGCTATACTAAAAAGCACAAGCAAAGTCAGTATAAACTATAATTTCATACAGACAAGGACTTGTTTATATTGCTCTGTATATTATATGGTGAAATGTAAGTGCAATATTTTTATTCCTATTAATTTATTTTATAATTATATGGTAAAAATGAGAAAGTAAACAATTTTCAATAATAATGTGCTTCGACACTCTTTTGTATTTTTGGTCTGATTTTGTAAGCAAGTAGTTTTTAAGTGAGATGAAAGTCAGATCAGACTCCTAAAAGGGATTCAGTAATCTGGAAAGGTTGAGAGCCATTGGGCTCAACCAATCAAGTGCTGATAGTCTTCAATGTCTTCCTACAGTTTGTCCCTATGTGCTCTGAAACCAGGTCTCTGCCTCCTGAAGTCTTAGCAACACACGAGTGAGGGCAGCATCAGTGAGAGAACAAAGTAACTCGTGTGGCTTTGGATTGTGGCTGCTCACACCTGGCCTAGGCTAGACCAGCTGCTCACACCTGGGTGCTCATCACCTTATTTATATGTGTAGCAAAGAGGTACCCTAAGTGATTTGCCTGGCACACATAACCTGGAAGTAGGAAATCTGAGAATAGAACTCAAAAGTTCTAACTTCTAGTCCCCTGTTCTAGTCACCAGCTAGATATCAGCACAAAGAATGGAATAAGTCACTTTTCTTCACAGGAAAGTGTTTGTAGAAACAGCAAGGAAGAAAAAAAGCAGAAGTTAGGTCCACCAGTGCTTCCCTCTCCTGAAATTACTAGAAATTGACTGTGATACACCCACAATACCAATGTGATATATGCCGTCATGTGCCAGCAATGCCCCTCCGCCATGTACATTGGCCAAACCGAACAGTTGCTGTACAAAAGAATAAATGGACATAAATCAGACAGCAAGAATTATAACTTTCAAAAACCAATAGGAGAACACGTCAGTCTCCCTGGACACTCAATAACAGACTTGAAAGTGGCAATTCTTCAACAAAAAAACTTCAAAAACAGACTCCAGTGAGAAACTGGAATTAATTTGCAAACTGGACACCATCAAATTAGGCCTGAATAAAGACTGGGAATGGTTGGGTCACTACAAAAACTAATTTCCCCCTGCTGATACTCTGACCTTCTTCAAATGGGCCACCTTGATTACATTGCCCTAATTAGCACTACAAAAGTGATTCTTCCTCCCTTGATATTCACTCCTTCTTGTCAACTGTTGAAAATAGCTTACTTCCACCTTAATTGAATTGGCTCGTTAGCACTGAGCCACCACTTGGTAAGGCAAGTCCCATCTTTTCCTATGCTGTATATTCATACCTACATATTGTATTTTCCACTCCATGCATCTGATGAAGTGGGTTTTAGCCCATGAAAGCTTTTGCCCAAATACATTTGTTAGTCTCTAAGGTGCCACAAGGACTACTCCTTGTTTTTGATGATACAAACTAACATGGTTACCACTCTGAAACCCACCTGATGCTACTTCATGCTCCCTCCTCAACCCTTTTGTTGTAAAGAGGAAGTAAATAATAATAAAGAACCCCAAAACATCCTTGCCAATGTGTCCTATGCCCATGACCTCAAGCTTGACAATCAGCTTCACCCCTTGTATGGGAGTAACACTATCATTTTAGTTCAAACTATCACTATAACTGGGAATACAGTGAGAGACCTCATTGGTAATGAAGAAATTATCCTTTGCAAGGTAGATTATGACAGTTATGTTCCGGGGAAGAATTTCATGTGTCTCCAAGCAGTTATCATACATGTTGTTTTTATAATGTTCAGAATGTCCATATTGGCTCATGTTTCTGGCTAATCGTCCATATTGGCTCATGTTGCTGGCTAATTCAAATAGTATAGGAGTTAAGATACATATTCTCATTTTACTCTTGCATTATGTGTACAGGGGCGACTCCGGGAATCAGTATGCCAAGCGCGTGCTTGGGGTGGCAAGCCACTGGGGATGCTCTGCCGGTCGCTGCAAGGGTCGCAGGCAGGCTGCTTTCTGCGGCATGCCTGCGGAGCGTCCGCTGGTCCCGTGGCTTCGGCGGACCCTCCACAGGCAAGCCGCTGAAGGCAGCCTGCCTGCCGTGCTTAGGGCAGCAAAATGCCTAGAGCTGCCCCTGTGTGTGTACAAAGGCCAAGGCTACCACAGCAGAAAGGAGAATCTATAATATCATATATCTTACCAAGTAGCTGCTGAAGGAGCATAGAAAGAAAGATGGGAAGCTAGTGTCACAACAAAGGCAGAGTTAAGATTCTTTGAGTGCCTTCAATGTGCATTTCACATATTTGGTTTCTTTTAAGTTTAATCTCATTTGTTTTGTTTTGTATTTATCCCATAAATTACTGACTCATTCTTTAACTCCATCTTAACAAGGTTTTTGTTTTGAATCTCCTTTGGTTCCCCCCACCTCCATCTTAGTTTTAAAAAATTTAAGATGCATTGGAAGCAGGGAACAGGATACCATGCAGAGCTACACATTTTAAGGCACTGGGAACTGGGAAGTGATAGAGCAGTGCTTTCTTCAGGAGAATCTGTCACAAGGGATCCTGGCAGTGTTCAGGGGCTCTGCATAGTCTCTAACCTCTGTCAGTCCCCACTACTTGCCTGACTCCATACTTTGATTTGGCTCTCTTTATTAGCTTTCCTTGTTCGTGGCTCATCTAAGATTCTCACAACCTGCTATGGGCTTTAGAAGGTGAACAGGAGCCATGGGCCTGATTCTCTGCATCCACTGGGGATGGGGAACGGGAGACTGGAGCTAGTCTATTTGGTAATAGTGATAAAATAGAATCCTCTTAGACAGCATGGGTCAAATTCTGCTAACAGACTCACAAACGTCACTGTGGTTACATGAATGTGCTGAATATGGAATTTGCTCAATAAGATATAAAAAGATAGACTATTAAAATAACTGTAATGGCTAATGGCTTATCCAAACTGCCTTCCTCAAAGCAATAACACATCTTTCTGTTCTATGTTTGTACGTATTATAATGTCAGGAAGAAATTGGGTAGGTAGCAAGCTATTTAATTCAGTGTAGTCTCAGTCATTTCTTAATGTGGTATGTCTGAATTACTCACTTTTCACTATTGTATGGTCTGACTAAGAGTTCCTGCTATGGTAAGAATTCAGACAGTTCCTAAAACATAACTTGTAAATCATCTTTGATTTTGAGGTGTTTCTCACTCTTTTCTTCCATCATGGTTTTATGTAGTCATTAAAAAGCATAATAATTTTATGAGCTGGCACCTAGAGCAATATGGTCTGAGTTGATTTCCAGTATAATGCATCAGCAACTTATTTCCAAGATTACATAAGTATCCTTTTCCTGTAGCAGACCTACCAAGATATGTTGTAAACAAGAATTCAGTGTGATTACTTAAAATAATTAAAGATTTTAGCTGCTTCCTGAGTCATATGATATATAAGCCCCTGAAAATTAGCACAACAGAGTCAGTGATACTACATAATAATGGTAAGTTGCATATTAGTTAGCAAAATATAAAGTGGCCATGGTAAAGATTTACTGTAATATAAATTCTCTAGACTACTAGAAATTGTGGCAAAGCTATGACCTTGTCTCTGTGGGTGCCGCGCTTCCAGGCGGATTACGCTAGCCTCAGAGGCTCACTGTGGCCCTCCATGTAGCCCTTCTCTCTCTACAGGCAAGGGTCACAGCCTACTGAGCCATTTTCTTCATAAGCCTCACACATTCTCTGTTGTCTCACAGTCTCTGATTAATCAGGGAGAGGGGGAGCCCAGGCCCATCCTCTACTCCAGGCTCCAACCCACGGACACTAGTAGTAGCAGCTATTGGTAGCTGACTTTTTGAAACAGGACGAGTGCAATTCCCTGAGCCACTTCCTCACAGCAGCCCCTGCTTCCTCAACATCTACTTCACCCTTACCTCAGGGCCTCCTTCCTTGTGCCTGATAGGGTTCATACTGCCTAGTTTCTCCAGCAGCACGGCTTCCTCCTACAGCTCCTGGCATGCACACCTAACTGACCAACTGGGAGACTTTTAACTAGTTCCAGCCAGCCCTTGATTGGCTTCAGGGTCCCAATCAACCTAGCTATCTCCACTGCTTTCTAGAAGGATCTTAATGAGCCCTGGATGTTATGATTAACCTGGAGCAATGGCCATTTGGTTACCATGGTAGCAAGGATTTGTTTAGTCTGGGGTTAACACACCTGTTCCTTACTACTTTCCTATATCCATCTGGCTTTGCCCCATCACAAAATACAAACTTTATGTCTAGTTTAAAACTGTCTGTAGCATGGTATTGTTATACACACATGCAAATCTGAGTAAAGTCTCTGTATTCTGCATAAAATTAAATGGCAGAATTTAACAATCTGTGTAGGAAGACACACTGAAAAATGCCTTTCCATCATAAGAAAGACACTTCACACTCAAAGAGCATGGCTACATTTGCAGATGTAGAGCGCTTTGAGTTAAACCAGCCTTCAGAGAGCACAGTAGGGAAAACGCTGCACTCTGTCCACACTGACAGCTTCAAGTGCACTGGCGTAGCCACATTTGAGGCACTTCCAGTGGCATTGGGAGCGGTGCATTATGGGCAGCTATCCCAGCACTCAAGTGACTGCAACGTCCTTTTCAAATGGGGGGTGTGGTGAGGTGGAGTGTGACAGGGAGTGTGTTGTGTGTATGTGGGAGGGGCAAGAGAGTGTTTTTTGGGGGGGCTGAGAGCCTGTCAGCATGCTGTCTTGTAAGTTCAGACAGCAGCAGACTTCCTCTCTCTCGCACACAGCATTCCACAGTAATGGTTGATTTGTCTCGGAGCAGATAAACAGCCAGATGTCAGAAATGGAGCTTTCAAAGGGCACTTCCACATTCCTGCAGCGATTCAAAACAATGATAAGTGTGGCCACTTGACTTAAGGGGATTATGGGACGTTTCTGGAGGCCGATCAAAGCGCAGTAATGCAACACCTCAATCACACTGGTGCTGCAGCACTCCAGTGGGGGCACAGCAAACGTTATTCGTCTCGCCGAGGTGGAGTACCAGGAGCACTCTAGCCACGGAGTCAGAGTGCTCTACGTGCCTTGACAGTGTGGACGGAGAGTGAGCTAGTGCACACGGGGCTTCTTTATTGCATACTAACTCACAAGTGTAGCCAAGCCTAAAAACAAAACAAACACCCCAACCAAGAGGTGTTTTTAATTCCATAGAGAGAGAAGTACCAGAGATGCTATTAAAGACTCCTAGGAACTTTGCTATTCTTGTGGATTTTATGTGAATGGCACTCAGGTCCTATGGTGATTGGAGGCAGTATAAAACCCTTAGATACTAAAAATACAACTGCTATTATTAAAATGACTGCCATGCATCTGATGAAGTGGGTATTCACCCATGAAAGCTTATGCTCCAATACTTCTGTTAGTCTATAAGGACTCTTTGTCACTTTTTACAGATCCAGACTAACAAGGCTACCCCTCTGGTACTTTACATTACAACAGTAACTCTGGAGAATGTTAAACCATGACTATTAAAGTTAGACATTTTCAGCAGGTTTGTATAATCTGCATACAAGAATTTTAAATAAACCAGCCAAGGAGCTCCTGCGACAGGTAATGTGGATTTTCAATAGGTCTTTGAGCAGTGGAGAAGTTACAGAGGACTGGAAGAAAGCTAATGTTATGTCAACATTTAATAAGGGTAAATGGGATGACTCAGGTAATTGTAAATCAGCCTGATGTTGAACCCAGGCAAAATAATGAAATGGCTGATATAGGACTTGATAAATTGAAGGAAGTTAATATAATTAATATCAGTCAACATTGGTTTATGAAAAATTGATCTTGTTAACCTAACTTGATATCTTTTTTATATACATTTGCTTGATAAAAGTAATAGTGTTAATGTAATATACTTAGGCTTCTAGAAGGTGTTTGACTTGGTACTACATAATATTTTGATTTAAGAAACTAGAACTGGCTCATAGGTCTCAGTGTGATTGTAAACGGGGAATCATTGAGTGGGTGTGCTTCTAGAAGAGTCCTGCAGGGATCAGTTCTTCAGCTGATGCTATTTCACATTTTTGTCAATGTTCTGGAAGTAAATATAAAATCATCACTGATCAAGTTTGCAGCTGACACAAAGATTGATGAAGTAGTAAATAATGAAGAGGACAGGTCACTGATACATATCAATCCAGATAGCTTGGTCAACTGGGTGCAATCAAACAGTATGCATTTCAATACTGCCAAATGTAAAGTCATTGTAAATATCTAGGAAGAAAGAATGCAGGCCATACAGGATGGGGGACTCTATCCCAGGAAGCCATAACTTGGGGTCATGGTGGAAAATCAGCTGAACATGAGCTCCCAGTGCAGCACTGTGGCCAAAGGGGCTAATGTGATCCTTGCATGTATAAACAGCTGAATCTTTAGTAGGAGTAGAAAGGTAGAAAAGATTACTTCTGCATTTTCCACTGGCGTGACCTCTCCTGGAATATTATTTCCAGTTCTAGTATTCACACTTCAATAAGTATGTTGGAAAAAATGGAGTGGGTTTAGAGAAGAGCCACAGAGAATGCAAATGATTAAAGAATTAGAAAACCTGCCTTACAGGGAAAGGCTCAAGGAGTTCAGTCTATTTACCTTATCAAAGAGAAGGTTAAGGTGTGACCTGATCACAGTTTAGAAGTACGTACATCAGGAACAAATACTTGATAATAGAGGACTTTTCAGTTTAGCAGATAAAGATATAACAAGATGAAGTGGCTGGAAGTTAAAGCTAGACAAATTTAGAGTAGAAATAAGGCCTACTTTTTAAAACAGTGAGGATAATATAACCATTGGAGCAATTTACCAAGGGTACTAGTGGATTCTCCACTATTCAAAATTTTTTAATCAAGAATTACAAACATAAGGAAGTACTTCAAAACACAATGCACAGTCAACTTGTGAACTTGTTGCCAGCAGATGTTGTGAAGGTCAAAAGTCCACTTGGGTTAAAAAAAGAATTAGATAAGTTCATGAAGGATAAGTTCATAGATAGCTATTAGCCAAGATGGTCAGGGATGCAACCACATGCTTTGCGTGTACCTAAACATATGACTGTCAGAAGCTGAGACTGGATGTCAGGGGATAATTTATTTGATAATTGGCCTGTTCTCTTCATTCCCTCTGAAGTGTCTGGCACTGGCCGCTTTTGGAAGACAGGAAACTGGGCTAGATGAGTCATTGCTATTACCCAGTATGGCCATTCTTATGATATTGGATGTTTTTCTAAAACAGGTGCTCTAGTTCAAACATGTCTAACTCTGCTCCCATTAAAGTCAATGATAAAAAACCCATTCCTGATATCTGCAGGTTTCTTTCAACCTTGAAAGGTTTACTGAATGACAGGAAAACATTTATTATTTTAATAATTGCAACTATGTTCTTCGATACGTCTGTGTGTATGTGTGCGTATGTGTATGTAAGTACGTCCTTGATGAAGAACATGATGATGTTACCATAAGAAGGCTCTGTCTGATACAACCTCCTTTGCTTCTTTCTCTCCAGAAATATGACTTGTTATGCTTTTTTCCAAACACTGGTATGACAATAGGAATGGGAAATTGTGTTCCAGAGTCTCAGTTGTTTACTTATGCAGCTCACATTCCAAAAGGTGTGGTCCTTGCTGAGATGGAGAATATGGCAATGGATTTTTGGATTTGTTTGGACATAGAGTACAGATTTACAAGTTTGGAATTTCTGTGCCTTACGCCAAGCAATTATTGCTGTACTGTGATCTAGTAATTAAAAAGAGTAGGGAACTGAAAGTTATATAGTAAATACTAAGTGGGTATTCACCCATGAAAGCTCATGCTCCAATACGTCTGTTAGTCTGTAAGGTGCCACAGGATTCTTTGCTACTTTCATAGTAAATACTAATATACTAAAAGTAAGATGGGTGAACTTGAGTGCCTGGTATTAAATGAGGATATTGATATAATAGGCATCACATAAACTTGGTGAAATGGGGGTAACCAATGGGACTCAGTCATATCAGGGTACAAAATATGTAGGAATGACAGTTGGTCATGCTAGTGGGGGAGTGGTACTATATGTGAAAGAAAGCACAGAGTAAAATATATTAAAAATGTTAAATGAATCAAATTGTACCATAGAATCTCTGTGGATAGAAATTTGATGCTTGAATAATAGGAGTATAGCAGTAGGTATATACTACAAACCTCCTGACCAGGATGGTGATAGTGATTATGCAATGCTGAGGTAGATTAGAGAGGCTACAAAAACACAAAACCCAATAATAATGGGGGATTTCAATGATCCTCATATTGACTGGGCACATGTCACCTCAGGCGGGATGCTGAGATAAAATTTCTAGACACTATTAATGACTGCTTCTTGGAGCTGCTAATCCTGGAACCCACAAGGAGAGAGGCAATTCTTGATTTTGTCCTAAATGGTGCACAGGATCTGTCCAAGAAGTAAATGTAGCTGAATCACTTGATAATAACAACCATAATGTAATTAAATTTAACATCCTTGTGTGAGGAGAAATACTAAAGAAGCCCCCTACAGTAGCATTTAACTTAAAAAGGGGGAACTATAAAAAAATAAGGAAGCTAGTTAAACAGAAATTAAAAGGAACAGTTGCAAGATTGAAATGCCTGCAAGCAGCATGGAAACTTTTCCAAAACACCATAATAGAGGATCATATTAAATGTATACCCCAAATAAAAAAAAAATAGTAAGAGCGCTAAAAAAAAAAGCCACTGTCAACAAAGCAAAAGAGACATTTAGAAGCAAAAAGGGATCTTTTAAAAATTGGACATCTGTCCTCCTTTGTGTTTTCTTCAATAGGATTTAATTCTGGCAAGTCAAGTGCAAAAATATAATTAGACAGGAAAAAAAAGAATTTAAGAACAACGAATAAAAGAAACACAAAAACTAACAGCATTTATTTTTTTTAAATCAGGAATCAGAATCAGGAAGCCTGCCAAACAATCAGTGAGGCCACTGGATAGCTGAGGTGCTAAAGGAGCACTCGAGGAAGACAAGGCTGTTGCAGAGAAGCTAAATGAAGTTTTTTGCATCAGTCTCCATTGCAGAGGAATTGAGGGAGATTCCCACACACAAGTCATTCTTTTTAGGTGCAAAGCTGAGGCAGTGTTCCAGACTGAGGTGCCGATAGAGGAAGTTTTGGAACAAATTGATAAATTTAACTGTAGTAAGAAACCAGGACCAGATGGTATTCACCCGAGAGTTCTGAAGGAACTCCAAACGTGAAATTGCAGAATTGCTATATGTGGTATATAATCTGTCGCTTAAATCGGCCTCTGTACCAGATGACTGGAGAATAGCTAATGTAATGCCAATTTTTAAAAAGGCTCCAGAGGTGATCATGGCAATTAGAGGCTGGTAAACCTAACTTCAGTACCAGAAAAATTGACTGGAACAATAGTAAAGAGCAGAATTATCAGAGACACAGAGGAACATGATTTGTTGGGGAAGAGTTAATATGACTTTTGTAATGTGAAGTCATGCCTTGCCAATCTATTAGAATTCTTTGAGGGACTCAACATACGTGAACAAGGGTGATCCAGTGGATATAATGTACTTGAACTTCCAGAAAGCCTTTGACAAGGTCCCTCACCAAAGGCTCTTAACAGGCCCTCTCAGAAGTACAGAGAGGCCTGGGCCACTTCCAGCTTTTGAGGCCCCTAACCATATTACAAATAAAAAATGGCAACACATGAAAACAAAATAATGCACCAAAGAGAGAGTGAGAAATAATTTCAATATTTTTTTATTTAACAAATGCTTTTCTAGCCTTTTTCTGTGCAAATGCACTAATTATTGAGGAAAAATCTAGATTTCATGCAATGTCACAGTTGATATTAAGCACTGCAAGCCCAAATGCTCTTGTCCCTTAGTTGAATGGTGATAGTTCTTCACCTGCTTCAACACGTTGAAGGTGTGTTCACCTGAAGCCACTGATGCAGGCAAACTGACAAAAATACTCAATGCAATTGTGATATTAGGAAACACCCCAGAGAGTCCAACTTTGAGTATTTCTTGAAGCAATTCCTTTGGCTTGCAATCCAATTTTAAGGTCATGGAATAAATTCGTTTAAGGAAGATGACCTCATCACTGAGATCTTTTGAAATTTCTTTGTTGTACTGTTGCTGAAATTGTTCAGCTGCAGAAAGCAGATCTTCATTACCCAGTCTGTTGAACTGCTAAAGAAACCCCAGAAGGGTAAAAATTAGTCGCAGTGACTCAAATCAGCTTGTAAGATCTGATTGAATAGAGTCAATGATGACAAGGAAGACGTTGACCCTATCATGCTGCTTAGCAACAGATTCAGGAGGTAAGTTGTGATTGAGGGAGAATTCAGATGAAATGCCAATATTCTATGTTACTAATTTGGACTCGGTCAGGATTGCATCCCATTGTTTGCAAATCTGTTGAATGTAATTAATAAGACTTTTGTAGTAAGGTGAGGCCCTGAAATATAAACTCTTGTGTCAGAGACCTAGTCTGAGGCCTGAAGCCTGAACCAAAGTATTTCCAGGCACTGCTAAGCAAAAGCTGGGCTGTGAGCCAGAGGTAGGCCTCACTCACAGAAGTAGCGAGAAGAGGATCGTGCCAAGATGACATCAGGACACTCCATAGACATTACAAGGAACAGGCAAGTGCATCTTAAAGACAGGACAGCATGATGGATAGATCTGTTTGTCTGGAACAACATGATCAAAGGGGAGACAGCACCCTAATGAGCCAAGGGGGTGTACCGCAATACATCAGTAGAGATGAGTAATCTGTCCTGTAACTGTATAAAAGTAGGTCCCGGAGTGCACATCTTAGTCCAGCCTAGGGGGCAGTGAAAAGTCCCACCACTGACTGAGCTGTGTCCATTGCCAGGGGGGCACATATTCGTAGTATGTCCTGTAGAGTCTATAGGAAACTATTATTGTGCTTCGTTTGACAATAAACCTGGCTTGGGTTCCTTCATACCTTACTAGAGACTGTAGTATTTGGGGGTTCTCTCAGGGTTTGCTGTGTCAGCTATCTGCGCAGAGCCGGGGCAGCACACAGAGGGAACACGCACGCAGTCGACTGTTATCATCATCAAACAAGAGCAGAGCACACCCGTAGCTACTGACAACAACTTTCAATGTTATCCCTCTCAACATCAAGTGTAGCATTGTGTGCTTCAATTACCAGATTAGTTTGGTAGATCGTTGTAAGTAGCTTCATCCACAAAGATGACATCAGAGTGCATTCAAATTTGGACATGTGCTTCTGAATAGACTGAAGTTCAGTTTGAGCCTGTGCAGTGAGATTGAGAGATTCAAGCTCAATTAAAGTCTTTCTCACTGAATTCAAATGCTGTGCAACTGATTGAACACCATCAATCCGTGCAGACCATCTAGTTTTGGACACCCCATGCAGTGAGACAGGAAGATATTGCTTCAGAATTTCCCACCTTTGTGGACTGCTACTGAAGAGATTGCACATTTGCTGAACAGTTCCAAAGTAAGTAATTGGCTCCTTGCATGATTCAGCACAGTCAATATCTACAAGGTTTAGTGTGTGGTTTCCACAGCTGGAGAAAATACAGTTTGAATTATGCTGAAGCAGAACTGCTTGTGCACCTTTGTACTTCCCAGCCATGTTAGATCCATTGTCATAGGCTTGACCAATGCAGACTTGAAAGTCTAACTTAAAACCTTCTAGAATTGCTAGTACTTGAGCAGCAATTTCTTTTCTAGTTTTTCTCATGAAATTATCAAACAAAATAAACCTTTCTTCAATTGAAAATTTTGAGCTGTCTACAATCTTAATATATCAAATAACCATAGTAGTCTGTTCCTTGTGAGAACAATCTGGATTGGCATCAACAATGATTGATAACTACCTGGCATTTTGAATCTCATCAAGAATTATTGTTTGTACGAATGACCCACATAGCTCTTTAAACTTGTTTTGTATGCGTGTGGAGAGATAATGGACTTGCATGCACTTTTTAGTCTCTTGCAATTCTCAAACACATTTAACATGCTCTGATAAAAGTGGGTCATATTTGCTGAGGAGCTCAACTATGCCTAGAAAGTTTCCATTTGCACAATCACCAATACGTTGACTGGAACCAAAGAAAGCCAATCCCTGCTCAGAAAGAAAAAGGATGACATTCAGGATGCACTCAAGAAGTTTTTTCCAGTTAATAGTTTCTGTAGCAAGTTCACTAAAGACTAAATTCTCAATTGAACTTTCAGCTGATGCTGCCGTACTGGCTGATTTCCATGCAACATAGTTTTCTTTGTGTGACGTTGAACTCTCATGTGATGGTATTCAGTCTTTCAACTTTCTCCAACCTCTGTTGATGCTCCATCCTGATTGATTAGGAAGAACTGATGCATTTGCAGAACTTTTGTTCATAATGAAGCAAGGTGCACAATACAGAGATTGTTTTTCCATACTCAGGCATAACCAGTCTCTTGTGCAGGTCTCACCGTTTGGAAGAGTTTTTGCCAGCAGACAAGTAGAGAAAGCCTGATTATCAGCATCTCATGGAATGTTACTTGGAATTTGAAAACAATTAATATGAAGAAAAGATTACATTTGGGCTGCATTGCTCTTGTCAGTAATTCCAATATCAGTCACAGTCAAATCTGTAGTACTCATGAATTGCTCTTGCTGCGTGAGATCTACAGCTTCCTGAGTTTCTTGATCGTACACAGGCTCTTCTGCTGCATCTGTTACCGTTGGCACATCTCCTTCTTGACTATTGTCCTCATGTTCAGATATTGACATTGAAATATCACCTGTTGCAGTTGCAGAGTTTTCATTAACTGTAGCATTATTTGTTGGGTAAGGTGTGTTTTCCAGTGGTTTGAGAAATGAAGTTATTGACTTTGAGCTTTTAGCTGCTGCTTCACTCAGTTGTTTTCTACATCTCTTGCTTGCACCACTTTCAAATCTCCTCTTCATAGTGATCTGTCTGGTCAATATGTAGCCTATCTGCACTTGAAATATTCTGCTGTAAATAAGTAGCTTATCTACAATTGAAGTCTTCTACTGTAAACATGTACACAAATGCTGAAAAGACTTAAAACGAAGGCATACTAATTAAGAACACAAAATGAAACAGTCAGACAGGTTATTATCCTTATCACTGAATCAAAACTCAAGCATGCAAAGTATAATATAACAGGCTGAGCTGAAGACAAAGGTATGACATATATATATATATATATATATATAGTAAACACAGACACGGATACAGACAGAGGGATAATATCCAAAAAAATTTCAAATGTGTGTCCTCATGAAACTCACTGTATAAGATTGTCCTCACAAATTTTCACCTTGAATCTGGGCCTATAGACTACAAAAGCCTATGATGCTGGCTAGGCTACCAAGCTAAGGCTTAACCAACCAACCAGTCACCTCTTTTAGCTACCATCTGAAGATAATAATGAGGAATTCTCACACATAAATAATTCCTTAATCAACTAGACGTAAAACTATAAAGACACTGAAATGTAACAATTCTCTCAACACACACTTGATCCAGCACCAGCCACTAGTGGTGGTTTGTTTATATAATCAGTTGATCTGAGAGGACACATTCATCGTGGTCTAATCTTGTGCTATCAGAACTGATATGTTTTTATTAATATTTATGAATATTTTAAACTCTTTAATATGAAAAAATCTGTATCATATGATACAGGAGGGCAGTGAGAGAGTTGGAGAGGAGAAGTATATGAGCTCTAGGCTAACTAAGCATGGTTCCCTGTAGACTAGGGAGGGTTGCTACAGGTTAACTGGAGCACCTGTAGTCAATTAATGCCCTGTTAGCAACCTAGTAAAACCCCCTGCTTCAAGCAGTCAGGGGAGAAGGAGGAAGGAGAGAGGACTGGAGCTTGGAGGTGTGCTGTGAGACTTAGAAGATCAGAAAACCAGAGTAAGGGAGACCCTGCCCCAGCAGGGGAGGGAGACTCCCTCCCCCAGCGTTTAAGGACCGAAGGTACCCCATCCAAGGGGGAAAGAACCCACAGGGGTTGAGTGGGGCTGGGGCTCAGATTAAGGAGCAAACCCAGACTCCTCCCCTGATTCCCTCCTTTACCACCTTCCCGGGCCACTAGTGGGGCCCTCAGTGCCCTAAGAACAGGGGCAAGGAGTGGCATCTTAGCCCCCCGCCCAGAAAAGCGCAGAACCCACTATACTACATTGGCCATCTTGTCACAATCAGTTAACAAAAAAAAATGTCTTTTACCAAATCACATCTCTTATTTGCTTAAATTTGCAGCTCTAAGCTGAGAGTGTGTGTCACCTTTTGGTCCAATACGGATGTGCATAAAACAAGTTGTGAAACTTATCAAATGCCAAAAAATGAACAAGTATCTAAATTTGACACCCCTTTAAGCTTGAGGCTTAGGCCAAATGGCTCTCCTAGCCCCTCCTCTGATTGGCCCTGGATCTTAAACAAAATAAACAGTCATGGGATAGGAGGAATTAGAGAAGGTCCTCTCATGTTCAGTAACTGGTTAAGACAGGAAACAAAGGACAGGAAGAAATGGTCAGTTTTCAGTGGAGAGAAGTAAATAACAGGGTTCCCCACGGATCTGTATTGGGACCTATGTTGTTCAACATTCATAAATGATCTGTAAAAAGGCATAAACACTGAGATGACAGTTTTTTAGATGATACAAAATTACTCAAGATAGTTAAGTTCAAAGCACACTGCAAAGCATTGCAAATGGATCCTGGAAAACTGGATGACTGGACAACAAAATGGCAGATGATATTTAATGTTGATAAATGCAAAGTAATGCACATTGGAAAACATAATCCCAATTATACCTCCAAAATGATGGGGTCTAAATTAGCTGTTATCACTCAAGAAAGAGATCTTTGGGTCACTATGGATAGTTCTTTGGAAACATCCACTCAATATGCAGTGGCAGTTAAAAAGGCTAACAGAATGTTCATCACCGTTAGGAAAGGGATAGATATTAAGACATAAAATATTATAGTGCCACTATAGAAAGCCATGGTACACCCACACCTTGAATATTGCATGCAGTTCTGGTCATCTCATCTCAAGAAAGATATATTACAAGTGGAAAAGGTACAGAAAAGGGCAACAAAAATGATTAGGGGTATGGAACAACTTCCACATAGAACATCAGGGTTGGAAAGGACCTCAGAAGATCATCTAGTCCAACCCCCTGCTCCAAGCAGGACCCATCCCCAGACAGATTTTTTGCCCCAGATCCCTAAATGGCTCCTTTAAGGTTTGAACTCACAACCCTGGGTTTAGCAGGCTAGTGCTCTAAACCACTGAACTATCCTTCCCCCCATTAAAAAGACTAAAAAGACTGGCACTGTTCAGCTTGGAAAAGAGACCAGTAAAGGGGGATATGATAGAGGTCTAGAAAATCATGAATGATGTGGAGAACGTGATTAAGGAAGTGTTATTTACCTCTTCACATAACACAAGAACCAGGGATCACCTAATAAAATTAAGTCAGCAGGTTTAATACAAACAAAAAAAAATACTTCTTCATAAAATGTGCAGTCAACCTGTGGAACTCATTGCCAAAGGATGTTTTGAAGGCCAAAAGTATAACTGGTTTAAAAAAAAAAGAGAATTATGTAAGTTCATGGAAGATAGGTCTAATAATGTTTAATGGTCAGGGCTGGATGCTGGGACGAGATGCTGGGACTGGATTACTCGATAATAACCATGTTCTATTCATTCCTTCTGAAGTGTCTTACACTGGTCACTGTGAGAAGACAGAATTCTAGACAGACCATTGGTCTGACCCCCTATAGCCATTCTTATGTTCTAATAATTTGAGTTAGGACACTTTTTGAGTTCTGCTCCCACTGCTACCTCTGACTTGCTGTATGATCTTTGGCATATAGCTTTTAAATTGTGTACATCATCAGTTTCACCACCTATAAAATTTTACCCTGCCTGGCAAGGGGAACTCAGGTATATTTTTGGCCTTCTAACTATCCCTGTCAAGGGTGGTGGTAGATTTGATAAGTTTGTAAAGCACTGTGACAGTCTCAGATGAAAGATGCTACGTAAGTGGTTCAGAACTGTGTAGTGCAAACCCTCCAAAGCTTCTACTAAGTCATAAACCAAACCTATTAAGTGCCAAAGGAATATTGTTGCTTGTGTCAGGTCACTGAGTACAGAGTGAATGACTTAGACATGTTCCTATCTATAGTCCATATTTTTGTTTTTTAAAGCTCTCTTTTTATATCTTTTGTAGATCACATTAATGGATGCCAACTATGTCATGGATGAGACTCTTGGCACATCAACATTTATTATATCCTCCCTGAAACTGGGGGAGAAGAAAGAAGTTCCATTTACTTTTAATGAAGTAAGTTGCAAATCTCAGTAGCTTGGCCTGTTTTCCTATAGTCTCAAACATGATGATGAATGTTAATGCAGTAGCAGCTGACTTGAAATCTGGTATTTGGAAAGTCAAAGCACACAATGTAAGTCTTTTTTCAGGTTTCTTATCTTTAGCTACACAGTATTCTGGCTGGGTAACAGCCTGGGAGTTTTGCTTGTTCCTAGATTACATAGAAGCTATTGCTTTTGTATTAGATTACATGCTACCCATCTATGCACTATCATACCCTGACAGCTTTTCCAAAAGGACCTCACTTTCTCCGCACTGATGCTGATTTCAAGCAAGTAACTGGTTAAGGCCTTTTTGGTAAATCAGTTAAGAAATGTATATAAGGTATAATTTACTAGAGCCTGAGAGTTGATGTAATTCTAACACCATCTCTTTTGGAAGTTATTGCTTACCTGAGTAGTTGTGTCTTATGAATGCTCTGGTTAATACCTGGTCTTTTACACTTTTTGGTTGATCGTTCTGTATTGGTGTTTCGGTCTGCCATGTGTCAGAAATGAGACTTAAATCATCATTTAGTTAGGAAAGAGGAGAGAGAGAGGGAAAGGGGCTGATGTATCTGAAATTAATTGAGAACAATATGCTTTATATATTTTGTGTTAGTTATAAGTTGTTGTCAAATTGCAAATACTTTTTTTCTATGGATGGAGTCATTTAGTTCACTAATTTTCCTTTACATTAGACAATGAGTAGGGGAAAGCCTTTTTTAAAGAAATCAAACTATGATGAGCCTTATGAGTGGAGCTGTGCAAATATTTTTCAAGTTCAGTGGTGGTTCGGAAAATCAGAAAGAAAAAAAAACAGTTTGGGTCAAACCAAATCTGAAATGTTTCAAAAATTTGAATCAATTGAAAAAATCAGTTTCAGATCTGATCCAGGACTGTTCAAACCAAAGTCTTCCATATTCTAGCAGGGAGGACAGTGGGAGTGGCAGCAGTACCTCTTCCTCCCGTGGCCATTTTGTGTCAACTTCACAGATTGTTTTGAGTCAACCAAAACTGCATTTTTTATTAAAGAAACTATTCATTAGAAATTTTTTACACAGTTCTACTTATGAGAGAATGATGAGGAATTCCAAATCAGATTGAATTTAACATGCACAACAAATATATACCAGCCATGCCTACTTTTTGTATTTGTCATAGAGAATGGAGTGTGGTTAACTCTGGCATTTCACTTTTGGAGTCTGTTTAATATTCAGTGTGTACATTCTTAAAGCCAGTGCATCACTGCATGTTTTCAGTATGCCCTGCTAAAGGCCTTACTGGTACTCCACCTTCTAGGGGTAGTTGCTATGTGGGAGAGTTTGTTACTCATAAAAGAGTACAATAGCAGACATATTTCCCTTGTGCGTCAGAGAATTCAGGGAGGTAGAATTGCTCCTAGTGCTCGCCTGGTTCCAGCTGCTTCTTACACTGAGCCATGCCTAACAGACATGATCTATCCTTAAGATCAGGCATTGAAATTTTTTCAGTTTTTTGCTTTCAAACCCCACCAGAAATACTGTGTAATTAAAGAATATTTGTATTGGTCCTCTTAACTTTGAATATATAGTGAGGTTTTGTTGGTCTGGTTATTCAAAACAGGCATAAAACATCTTATTCTTTCCCTTTGACACTCAGTCAGCTCTGATAAATTCTTCTCTTATCTCTTAGTCTTTATGCATGCCTAAAGAAGTTAATTAAAATTGTGTATAATAATAATGATGATTTTAATTGCATGTGCAAGGGCTGCAGGCTTGGACACTTTATCTTTTAAATCACATTTTAAACATATTTGTTTGTGACGGTAGACTTGGTGTCTCAGACCATACAGTAAAATCATTTACCTGTGTGTCATTGCTTCAAATCCAGATCAGGATGTAGTACCTACTGGTGCTGCATGTAGAGCAAATAACAGATAGTACTGCTACTGGCAGTAGAGGCCAATGTTTTTAATTATGTGGAGACTGAACAAAAATTACATCCGGTTAAGGGTGACACTCACTCACAAAACAATGTATGGGGGAAGACAATGGTTATTGATAATGCCAATGAGGGGAAGTGATAGCTCAGTGGTTTGAGCATTGTCCTGCTAAATCCAGCATTATGAGCTCAATCCTTGAGGGGGTCATTTAGGGAACTGGGGTAAAAGGCTCTCTGGGGATTGGTGCTGCTTTAAGCAGGGGGTTGGACTAGATGACCTTCTGAGGTCCCTTCCAACCCCAATATTCTGTGATTCTAATGGATCTTGACTAAGTCAAGGTTTAACACCACATGCTCTCCATGTTAACTGAGAACTGTAGTCTCTGTACTATGTGACCTCCTTTGAAAACACTCTGTTCATTCTTCCTAAGGAAACCTATTTACATATCTGGTAAATTGTTTCCTCTTTATAAAGTGGATTTATAGCTTATAAGGAGGAGGATGAGTGTATATTCAAAGTGCATATGTTTTCTTTCCTCTATAAATGAGATAATCAGCCTGAAATGTTTCTTGTTTAGGTCACAGAAATTATTTTGGAATTGTTTCTTGAAGTCTGGTAAGTATCTCACTTAACCAAACACATCTGTAGAGAATGACTGTATGAGCAGCCTATTTATGTGTTTTCTATTCCTTGTAATTTTTTTTCAAAAGCATATAAAATTAAATTCAAAATTAACTAGTAGTAAGGTTGAAATATCAAGCATTGAAAACTGAGGACAATCCAAAAGTGAAGGTTACACCCACAAAGTAAGTCTGCTGTTGACTTAAATGTGAGCATTCATGTGAGTAAAATTATGCACTTGTTTAAGTGTTTGCAGGAGCAAGGCTGTAGTTTGTAAGAGCCTTGTTCCTGGGCCTACACTAAGTGCTCTTCTTTCCAATGGTCCTCTCCTATGCAAAATTTTAGAAGCTCAGTTGGCAGCCAGCCTCAGCAGTGATCCTTATTGCAGTCATCTTCCACTCTGATCTCAACTTTTAGCTATCTAGCTGCGGATGCATGCTTATCAGATCAATCTTTAAGATTTTAATCCTGCAAAGACTTATGCTTATACTTAACTTTGCACATGGAGGATATTCTCATTGAAGTAACTGAAACTGACTTTAATGGAACTATACACTATCAATAAAACTATGGCCCCACTGAAGTGAATGGCAAGGCTGGCATTGACTTCACTGGTGCCAGGATTTAGCCCCATGAAAGGTAAGCACATGCATAAGTCTTTGCAGGGTAAGCAAATAATGAAATGCTCTAGTGCGCACCTTCAAATTTTCATGTCAAAATCTTTATTTTAAATCCATTCCTAATCCCCACACATAACAAAGTAAGAAATAATTCTTCAATGATGGCTATTTACAGACCTTGTTTTATAGATCAACTATTTTTTTTGAATGATCCCTCTGAAGAAAAATGTGGTCATAATATTTTTTGAAAGTGAGGAAAAATTATTTGTATGATTGTAGCACCTAGGAGCCCTAATCATGGTCCAGGGCCCTATTGTACTAGGTACTGTACCAATTCAGAACAGAAAGATGGTTCCTGCCCCAAATTCACTTCTCATTTTTCAAGAATGTCTGAAGTTATTTAGTCAAATTAATATATTTGGGAGAGAAGTGAATTCTATTTAATCCTAATCTATTTAAATTCTTATACCGTCCTCATCACTGTAGTATCTGAACACCACTCACCAGTGCATTAAGTGATATGACTAATTTTTGTCAAGTGTGGTTTCTCCTCTCTTCAAAGAAACAACATATCTTGAGGAATAGGTCAGGCATCAAAATTTTCAATCTAAAAGTTATGAGCAACTGAAAACAGAGAACTTAAAAATCGACTAATTTTTTTCTCTAACTATAGTAGTTATTTCAGACACCATCACTATATTAAATATAACTCCTTATGGCTAAGGGGCTGTGGAAAACAGCACCCAAGGTTTGTTTCATCTTATTATTTATGCCAGCAGATGGGCATCTGTGTGTGGTCCACTGGACCACCCCTAAAACTCCTGTGGCTTCTACATTTAGACGCAACAAGGTGTGATTAATTCATGCTTATGATGTTAACTCAATACAAGCCTCATAGCTATGTCATGTTGTAATTATAGAATATATTAGGATATCTTAACAAAATGGCACAAGGGACCAAATTATACTCCCAGCTACACTCTGGAAACCTCACTGGTTGTAGAGAGATTGCAGAGATGTAAATGACAGCAACATTCAGTCCACTGCATTCCTAAATCCATGACCAGGGCATTGCGATTAACCAGTCTGGTTGCTGTATTTTTTATGTCTGTAATTTTCATTGAACACATATGAAATATGCTGTTTAATTTAACTGATGAAACTCAGAAATCTGGAATTCCTTTCAGTTGTGCCGTACAGTACAACAGTCACTGTTCCCTGAATTATACCATTGTATGCATTTTGGTGGTGTCTTGATTCTAGGCAATCTTTTTTCTTCTTTACTCATTCTGTTCATCTGACTGCATAATAGTTTGATTTAATGTCTTTTGATGTATATTACCACTTTATATAAGATGTTACATGTTCACAGGTCTGTGTTTGTCAAAAAGGAACCTTGGATGTGCTGTCTGGTAACTAAGTTGTCAAAATACCCCAAAGAGTTGTTTAGCTCATCTTTCATACTGGCTCACTGTCCATGAGGTATATGCGAGCAACGATTTTTGCCAGGTTCCCCCACTACCTCTTTCCCAACATACAACCTGTAGCCTGATGCACCAAAACACTGAAGTATGTGCTTAACTTTCAATGAGTGGTCTCATTGAATTCAGTGGCACTACTCATAGAGTTAAAGTTAAGGGCATGATAAAGTGATAAACAGTCATGCAATAAAAAGTACAAAGGAAGTATCGGGGATCACACCCTCAGAGTGGTGTACAAGATCAGTGAGTCTTAACCATCCCTGGTCAAATGACAGATGAAACTTCTTACCCTACCTATACTATGTGTAGTGGAAAGTAGGATCCCAGTCTGTGGAATCCCAAAAAAATCCCAATACAAAAATTAGGCCCTGCTGAATACATTGGGGATCCACTTCTGGCCTAAACTACATTGGTGGAAGACCTACTGAGTTTGCTATCACATTTGTCACTTAATGACAATCTCAGGACAGAGGCCAAGGACTGAGTGTCCATGGAGATTAAATTATCATCTCACTACTTGACACAGCACCTCTAAGTCAACATTAACATGTGCTGGTGGGGTTATGCAAAGAAGCATTCTCTGCAGTTGTTCATACTGTCTTTGATCTGTGGATAAGCAGAGGATTCAAGTTCCTGGGCTGTGAAACTAGAACCTTTTTACAAGTGTTAACTTTACTTTTTTTTAAAAAAGGTCACAGAATACATTATTAACAGCTGAATATTTTATGTCTTCTCTTTCATGTGTTCACTAGTCTGTGAGCTGCAGTCTTGCCAGATAAAATGAGTTGAATACTGGGAGGATTCATATTGCTAAAGAGACACTCTGACCATTCTTCCCCCTTAGAATGCCTTCATAGAATGTGGTACATTATAGTATGATTATACGATTTATCTAATACTTTGTATTTTATTGTTTATAATGTAAACCATTAGCACCTGTTCCTGTTCCCATTAAAGTCTATGGGATGGTAGGTGAAATTTTGTTTATCCGTTTTGGGGTTCACAGTCTGTCTGTTTTGCAAAACAGCTCTTCAACTGACCTCCGGTTCAGCATGGCTCTGTGTGATCAGGAGAAGACGTTTCGACAGCAGCGGAGGGAGAATATCATGCACAAAATGAAAACTCTTCTAGGAGCAGAAAACAGCAAGAACTTGGCCACTTCCCGTGATGTAGGTTTGAAATGCTTCTGTAAATAATTACAACCTGAGCTGCCGGATCAGTATTACCTTTGCAACCCTATTCCTGCCTTTCTGAAAGACATGAAAATAAAGAATAGGATGAAGGGTACAATTCAAAGTTTAGTATAAGTACAAATAAACATCTTTTAGTCCCAGCAGATTCATGATATGAGGTGAGGCTGATTTTGCCATCTCTCAAAGTTGTAAGTTAAATGTTTAGGTTTATCCTGGAATGAGTTTCATGCTCATGGAGCCCCACTGAAGTCAGTAGTACTCTACATTGGCACAGGGATCTACCTGGATGGAGCACATTTCAGGATCAAAACCTTGGCTTTTAATCTTTATTGACACTTTCATTAAACAGCCTGTAACATAGTTTTCGTTCTTTTCTTTCTGAATCCTTAACAAAACACACCTAAAAGAAAGTTACTACTTCTGTTAGATCAGAGATCCATCAGCTCCTTCTCTGTTGGTATTATTGTATCTTTCGTGTCAGGAACCATGGGGTTGACTTCCCTCTCAGCTGAGCCTGGGTTAGCAAGTTCAGCATTGCTTCTCCTCCAGTCTGCCCCAGCTCTGCTCCCTTGCCCGACTCCTGATGCTGGCTCTGAGCCTTGGCTCTGGTTAGTGCAGTGATTTTCAAACTTTTGTACTGATGACCCCTTTCAAATAGCAAACCTCTGAGTGCGACCCCCCCTTATACATTGAAAACACTTTTTTATATATTTTATATATTTAACACCATTATAAATGCTGGATACAAAGCGGGGTTTGGGGTGGGGTGGAGGCTGACAGCTTGTGACTTCCCAACCCCCAGTTTGAGAACCCCTTGGTTAGTGGCTTCTGACCCCAGCTCTGACCCTTGACTTGACTCCTGTCTCTTGCTCTCACCACTAGGCTAGGCTCTGGCTCTAACCACAAGACTGCCCACATTCTGGTTCTGACATTTAGGGCTTTATACTGCAAAGTGCTGGGCACCTCCTACAAGATGCTTGCACTCTGCTGAGTGCACTTGCAGGACTGGGTCTTTGTAGTCTAATTTTTTTCAGAGGAGATAAGCACCTTCAAGTCCTATTGACTATAGCTGGTGCTGTGGGTGCTCAGCACTTCTGAAAACCAAGTCATAGGGTGAGATTTATAAGGTATTTTAGGTGTCTAAAGATACAGATTGCACGTAGTGAGCTTTACAAAACTGTCTAAATGGACTAGGGCCTACCTCCAATGGCTTTCAGTGGATATTAGGCACCTAACCTGTTTAGGCATATGTGTAAATCCCACCAGGCACCTATCTGCATTTTTAGGGACCTAAATTCCTTTGTAAATCTGTCCATTAGTGTCTAAAGATCATTTTTTGTTAACTCGAATTAAGCATAGGGTACGTCCACACTACCCGCAGGATCGTTGGGCAGCGATAGATCTATTGGGGATCGATTTATCGCGTCTTGTCTAGACAATTGATCCCTGAATGCGCTCCCGTCAACTCTGGAACTCCACCAGGGCGAGAGGCGGAAGCGTAGTCGATGAGGGAGCCGCGGCCGTCGATCCTGCACCATGAGGATGGGAAGGAAGCCGAAATAAGATACATCGACTTCAGCTACGCTATTCTCGTAGCTGAAGTTGTGTATCTTACATCAACCCCACACCAGTGTAGACCGGGCCATAATGACAATTATTTGGTCTCTGCACATTGGCTGGCTGATAATACTGAAATGAAGACTGTCCTTACAGCGCATGCATGGGTTTAGGTTATGGAGCTGTCTTTTTCTTTTAGCATTAGCAGAATGTGATAGACTTTTGCAGGGAATGTGAAATCTCACAATTTCCAGTGGCACACAAATTCTAGTGTTTGGTCAGCTTTGTGTACAGTGCGCAGAAGCATAGCAACTAGCATCTGACAGATAGTGAAATGAGGACACTTTTGATTGGTTGTTCTGTATTCTCTGATTGCTGGCAAGTTTGTTTCCCAATTGCTGCTCTCCCTTTGCTCTCCACAATATTGCAGAGGCTTTTTTCCCTCCACCCTCAAGTCCTGCATCTCCTTCTCTGTTTCTCTTCCCTCAGGTCCCATTGATCTAGGTAGGTGAAAACCTGTAACTTGGGCATGTCTGCTTTTCACAGTGTATGTTCCTTGCATATTTCCATATAAGCCTTCATGAAAATTGCATTGCACAAAAGCAGTTGTAGCAAAGCCTTACAAGTGGGGAAGTTACATATTTAGAATTGCGCTTCACCTTTCCTTGAGTAGCGATAAAGCCTCTTATATTCCTCTCTCCCTCTCTTCTTTTCTGGTTTTGAGGAGTTGGGGGTGGAGAAAGACTGGCAATAAACTCGTCCTCTACTATGTTTATAGTACTAATATGCAAGGCTGCACTCGACACATATGTTACACTAGTTGAGTGAACTGAAACCAAATGCATGGAGCCGAGCTGCTCCTCTTATAGCACAACCGTAGGCCACCTCGTTATTTTTCAAAGTGGGCAGGGTGGTTAATAAGAGTGTGGTTGGGATGTGCTATGTTTGTTACCCACTTCCTTTCTACACAGACTCATGCTATAGTTCTGTTCTAAATTTGTGTTGCTGGAAATGAGGAGGTGATCATACAGACAGTAGGCATTTATGCAGCAACAGGATTCCTCTCTCCTGTGGCAATGATTATTTTTCTCTGCCACTGACATGGTCTTTAATTACATCAACTAACTAGCCAAAATAGGAGGGAGAGTAGTTTTTAGATCAGAAGAATCCCTTCTAAACCAATTCTCCACAAGGGAAGAGGTACCACAATCAGGCATTACTCTGAACTCTATGCTGTCTTTGATACATTGGGGTATAGGCTATTAAAATTAGTGGAGTTTTCTGCATGCAGCAATGAGTCACTTCCCATAAGCTCTATATCATGAATTCTGTGATTCCTGTGATGGCTGTGGATTTAAATACAGAGAGAATGTAAGTGATGACCACTCTTTTCTTTGTTGAACACTTCAAAGAGCAGCCTTTTAGAGTTTGCTGTGTCCTGAAGGAGATTCAGCTTTTCCCTCCTGCTCCTGTCATTACACTGGTTAATAGACTTGCTGGCCAGTGATGGTTTGGGAGCTCCTTAAATACTTTTGCTCTTTTGGGCTTGCACCTGGAACTCCCCTCTGCTCAGCCTGCTGAGATTTGCCTTTATAGATTAATTAGCTAATGTTTGCAAGGAGCTTTCAAAGTTTACAGCACACTGTAAGTGCTGAGTAATATACTAATATAGCTCTACTGTTCAAAGCAACTACTCTATCAGTGGGGTGTTGGTTTAGTAAAACAGGTGTGTCCTAATTCTTCATTTTAGTTTTGTTGTGCTTTGACAGAAACCTATCCCATGTACAGAATGACAAAGAATGATAATGCCAATAAATACCTGTGGTTGGAATTCTTAATACCTAGAATTTATACAGTGCTTTACATCTGAAAAGTGGTGTACAAACACTAATCAGTTAATCTTCTTTTACTGAATTAAAATCCAGTCGTTTGTATAGAGCGGAAGGTCAAAGATGACATCCAATGCTTTGCAATTATTGGGTGCAGCCATTTCCACTGGCTGTGTGTTTTAGATCTAAGAAGTAAAAGTAGGGTTCATTGCTGATTTATTTCAGTGTTGACTTAAAACTTGCAGAGTGTGTTAAAATTCCTATGTAAAGTATAAATAAGTAACCTATAAAATTTGTTTTCCCTGCATCCTTAAAATCTTTCTAACCACTGTAAATATCAAAATGTCTCAGTGCATGTACTGGGAGCAAACACTGAAATTAATAAAATCCAAATTAAAACAATTTTTTGCTTTCATCAAAAGAATCACACACTGTTATAAAATACAGTAGAACCAGAGTCTTCCATCCTTATTTGCAATACCTTACTCTGCAAGTAGTGCCATTTAAAGGAAGAGAAAAGCACTAGTCCCTGTGAGTAATAATTGCACAACCTTGCCCTGGTTGATTTAATATTTCTTAAGTAAACTATGATTGGCATGTTGGCTTGCATGTTGAAATCATACTGCAGATAATGTACAGCATTTTCCTGTCATGGAAAGAAGTGTCATCAGTGAAATGTATAAACTGATCAATGATTTTGGTTACTGCTGCTGTTTTATTCACGCAGCTCATGACATGGACTGGGGCTGAGATAACTACTAGAGGGATTCGACCAGAGATTAGATAGTGGGATTATATGGGCCAAACTGGCTTTCCTGGGATTTGCAGACTAAGAAAAAGAGGGATATGAAATCGTGCCCTCATTTAAATCAATGGGAGGTTTGCCATTGACTTCAGTGAAACAAGGATTTCACCCTATTAGTGAAATTCCATCCCCCCTTCCTTTTTCCTTCACTGGTTTGAGGATTCCCCCCCCCCCCCATTTCTGATGTGCATTCGCTTTGGCCAGCCAATAGCAGTTTCTGGTTTTTTTATATCTGTACACAGCTGCACCTTGGAAATGTATAATTCAGTATTTGTCCTTGAGTCAGGAATAGCATCAGTTAAATTCTTAAGCTGAGGACAGTATCCAGTGTTAATGGAGGGAATGGACTCTGGTTATCTATTAGTTTCCCCTCCTCCCTAATCCCTAACTACTTTGAGTCCATAAAAGCTTGAGTAGGAGCATGTGAAGGCACAAAGTGCAATAAAAGTCAATGAGAGACGGGTGCCTATCTGCCATTTGTGCCTTTGAAAACCTTCTCTTTATTATTGTGGAAGAGGATAGTTAGGGAGTCAGCTAAGCAGTTATGAATTGTTATAATTGGTGATCTTCACTGGATTCCATACCTGCTTATAAATAATGTACACAGCCTACTATTTAGAATGGATTGGACAAATAAATGACATGAAACAGATACACAATTGTCTTAAATGTTGGGTACTCAACCTTGTGACAAAAATCTGTTTTCAATTTTTTGTTGGAAATTATTTTGTCTAACTCTTTTTTCTGTGATGGGGTATGGTGCAAGGCTAGGATAATAGATACACCAGAACCTCTAGATCCTTTGGGTCCAAAATCTTCCTAAAGTTAGTGGGAGTTTGGGGTGTGTATAATGTGTGGGGTTGGACACTTTAAAATTATTCTTCATGGCATTTTTTTTCATGGTAGTGGAGCTTTAGTTATGGCTGTGTTAGGATTTTCATCCATCTCCTCTTCCTATTTACCTGAAATATCTCATATCTATTCAAACTTGAACTGAAGTAAAACTTGATACTAAAGGACTGAAATTTTTTCAACACAAAATAAATTTGTGAACCATAGGATCCCTTTAAAAGTGTGTTAGATCATTAAATTATAAATAAGAATGTGAATAAAGGCCAACTTAAAGACCCCCTAAAGAATAATCATGGGTGCCCGAGACCTGTATGTGGATGAGCATCCACTCCAATAACCGTCAGTAAGTGAGATGACTAGTCCACCTTCCAAAGAGAGAGCGAAGTCTCTCTGATAAATGCTGTAGAGTTGAAATTTCACCGCTTTTGGCTCCTTCGCTGAGATGTTACTTAGATGTGTTTCCTTTTAAAAAAAACATTTCTGTGGATTTATTATTTTTAGATCATTAGGCTTAATGTCTTTTCTTTTCTTAATATCCTGGGCTGTTGGTGGAGCGGTGTTGAGGGGAGCAGGGCAAGGTAGAAAAATTTATAAGTAACTGTTTAGAAAGCTGGCTACAAATACAAACTTCTTCAAATAAATTGTATTCGTTCTTTTTCCGGGAGAGTGCTAAGCAGCATGATATATGGAAACAGCAGCTTCATTTACACAGAGTCATAACGTTTTCACTGAGCTCACTTGATCTGTTCAGCCACATTCTGATTTCATGTTCACTGGTGTGAATCTAAGGTAACTCCGCTGAAACCAGTGGAAGTACCCCAGATTTGCCGCAGTGGGACTGAGATCAGAATCTAGTGTATTGTGTTGGTGATCTGTGGACCAAGGAGGATTCCTTTACAGTCACAAGATATTACATTTTTCTAGTGGTTTTTTTCCTTGGGGATTCAAAAGCCGAGCCTTTGTTTTGTTCTGTCTTCATACAGTGCCTAGCACAATGGGGTCTTGGTCCATGATTAGAATTCCTTGGTGCTACAGTAATACAATAAATAATAATGTAGCACCACTGAAATACAACTATCTTTGGGAGGATTGTAGCAATCAAATTACACACATTGCACTGCATATCATGGGTAGAGAGGGTAAGTTTGGGCAGGAGATTCATTCCGCATGAATAGTGTCATGGCATCTTTCATATCCTTTGTTTTTAAGATCTCATTTCACAGATTTTTACTGGACTATTTGTCACTCTTCTATAATATGCATTTAAAAAAGAACAGTTCTAATGTTAAGAGGAACGATTTTGGTTCTCTTGTTAGATCTGCAGCCTAGAGTGATAAGGATTCAGCTTTGAGTCTCTGTAGTGGGGACTGTTGAATGGTGACTATTAATTGCACAAGTCTGATATCTTTGGTTACTGATTGGTGGACATAAAATATATTTAGCTCTTTAAAATGCATCCTAGAAGCCAACCTTACTGTGTGCTGTCTTTTTCATTTGCCCAGGTACCAGTGATAGCGGTATTGGGTTCAGGTGGTGGATTTCGTGCCATGGTAGGGTTTTCTGGAGTTATGAAAGCACTCTACGAATCAGGAATTTTAGACTGTGCAACATATATTGCTGGTCTATCTGGATCTACGTGGTAAGTTTTCTGTGCCCTCCCCCAGCCCTGCTTTGTTTTGGTGCAGTGGAAACTTTCCACTGATAACTGAGAGAATGAATTTTATGATGTAGGTTACAGTCACCAGGGCGGAGGAATTCTCCATCCAGTGCAGTAGAGTGGCAGTGGAGTTGATCTTCGGTTGCTAGTATTTTGGAGTACCTGCCAGGATGTAGGCAACTTCAACTCCAAGAGGATTGCATAGGAGCTTGATCAGTGAGGATCTGAATTAACACAGTTCCCATCTCCAATAGCCATATGACTCTACAACCAATGTCCTCACTTTTCATGCTGGTGGGCCACCTTGTGGATAGGAGAGCTTTTAACAGTTTGGCATCACTGTAGCCTTGTGGACTTTCTGCCATAGGAGCCCTTGACCACGGACTCTAGCCCCTTGAGAACAAATTCACACAAAAAAGGTTGATAATTTTTCCTTACTCAAGAAAACAAAAATCAGATTTTTTGTGAAGAGACATGGGTGTGCACATGTTGGATTTGCTGCAGAAATGAAAGTTCTTGTTGAACTTGGGTCAAGGCCATTAGAATTTCGCGACAAAGTGAAGATACACTGGTTGCTATAAATGCATTAGTGTATGTGCCAAGTTCTAAGTAGACATCTCACATGTGTACATAAGAAGATGGGAACACACAGTGCCAGAAAGAAGCCCCTGTCACTAACGATTGGCTTTTGAAATATATTCCCGTTTTCTCTGGAGGAATTAACAGTGGATGTTCCCATATGAAGTTCTTTACCATTGGTAAGAGCAAGGTAGAATGGAATATGGCTTGCAGAAAAGTGGGCATGTTGTGATTTGTTCATGCTAACCCCAAGATGTGGCAGAAACTCTGTGTGCTGGTGGTGCTCTGCTTCTTTTCTGTATAGCTAAAGGGTGCCTTTGCTGTTACCAGCTTTTGCTCACTTTGAGAGCAGAAAAGAAGTCAGCATCGGACTGGTGCCAAACCTATATCTCCCCTTTATGCCAGGTAAACTGTGTTGATAGGAATGACAACTGTCCTTCCTGCCTCAGTTGAGTCTGCAAGTTCATTGAATTAGCTGCTTACTAGTCAGAACGTGAGCCGATTGTGCCTGAGGTCTGGATCTCACTGAGCTACATTTTAAACAAATACAGCGCTGGTGAGAGTTCAACCCTGTATGTCAATGTACTGTAAAGATAATAGAATTTGAATCAAAATAGTAAAATTCTTTAAACCAATCAGGTCAGAAAAATAAATTTAAAAATAGCTGAGGTTTAATCGAATAAGTCTGCACAGTCTGGGTGATAACACCTGTTCAGAATTGTCCTGTGTAATATAAAGAAATTCTATTTTTGATACTTAGCCAGTACCTCCTTGCTTTTTCTTTTCCATACCATTTATCCCCCAGGAACGGGGTTATGCCTTCCATTTGAAGGGTAGAGTATTCCCCATTCCTTCTCTTGAGGGAAAGGGCAGGTTTGTGCCTGTTCCCCAAGATGCGTGCTTGACCTTGGAAGAGGGTGTCTACATCGTTAATTGTGTCAGTCACCTTGCCTGACCATAGACTGATCTTCCGCATCACGTTTTCCTTTTTTCTCACACACTGTAGTTTGCTGGTGCACTTATTTCACCTGTGATTTGATACAAATATTAACACTTTGCGCTACCATAAACTCTCAAAGCACTGTGAAAACACTAATTAAATCTTGCATCGGACATGTGGCATAGGTTTCATTATACTGAAGCACAGTGAGAATAAATGACTGATCTAAAATCCCCCAGCTATGCAGTGACAGAACCCAGAGGCTTCCTGCCCACTTAGTCTACTTTAAATTCTAAAACACACTAAACTACTGCATAAAATGTGACTCCTTTACTATCCCTTAATTGTGGAAATATCTGGCTCCTGCTAACTCATAACCCACACTTCTCTTAATTTTCAAATGGCATTAATAAAAAGTGAAAGATTAAATGACATCAGTAAAAGAGTGGGCTGGAGAAAGATATAACAAGTACATGTTACTGCATGAGGACTCTGAGTACTTTTTACATGACCTCCAATCATCAAACCTTCATTTCTTGTGAGTATTTAAAAGCTTTTATATTAGCTTGGTTGTTTCTGTTCTTCACCTCTTAAAAAGATGAGTTACAAACAGCTGGATGCTGCTATAAACTTTGTAAATGATTATGGAGTATCTGGCTGCTCCATTTTTAAAAATATATTTGCAATCAACTTCTTAAATTTCTCTACTTCAGTCCTCATTTATGAGATGATTGCTAAGTTGCATAATTGCTGGCCAGATCAATTTGGTTTTAACCATCAGCATATGTGTTCTGAATTACTTTCCAGCTCTCCATTTTATTGTTTTAAAGAATTTCCTGGAATTATGGTAATTTTTATTACCTCAGTAATGCTTTGCTGGATTGGAGCCTTATGGACATGCCTTTTCTTAAGTATGTGAATACCGATTGATGGCAGTGGGATTGCTTAGGTCTTTAAGGTTAGGTATGAGTGCAAGTGCATTGCTGAGTAATGGCTTAAATGTGTAAAATACCATTCATTTGGACTGAGAGTTGTTTCCAGTTTGTACATTTGATTTTAGCAGTTTTTGAAATTGGTTTTTAAATGTAAAGAACAAAAGATGTTCATTTCCTTATTTGCTTTATTTATTAGTACAGTAGGCTTAAGTCAACATATACTGCTAAGGACTATCTAGGCTCTATTTTCATATATACTTCTGTATACATTAAAGTGTGAATCTTTCCCTCCTAAATTATGCAAAAAGCTATTTGTATTTACATCCATACAAAGATGTAAAGTAGACAAACCCATTTAAATTATAGTGGGCTAAAAATAAACTTCAGTAACATTGATGGCTTTTAAGAGTTGTAACATGTATGGACAATGCAGTTGTCCATTAAATTGTATACACGCTACATGGGGAAAATTCCCCAAGCACAGGCTTCTGCTAATTTGATATAGTGAAGAATTTCTTGACAGTAGTAGTATATCCCTTTTGGCCACTAGAGAGTGACATAATTACCAAACTGGGTTAGGTGCCTAACCTGCTTAGACATTTTTTTTTGAAAATCCCGCTAAGCACCTATCTCAATGCTTAATTTGTGCCAGGGCTTGCCAGGGCTGGGCCCCAGTACCTCCAGGCTTTGCAGTTCATAGCCCTGGCACCTTTGGGTTTGCCACATCAGTTATGAAAATAAAAAAATTGCTTGAGCCCCAGCACCTAATTTCTTGAGCCATCGTACCTTTTTCTTTACAAATTAAGCAATGACCTATCCATATCTTTAAGTGTCTAAATACCTTTGTAAATCTGGCCCAAATGCCTCTACGTAACAGATGACAGTGGTTCATATACACACCAGTCACTACCCCATTAGATGAAAGGAAGTCAGAGTTGATAATATGGCACTGAGAAATTTGTTTGGTCATTCTCTGAGTAAGACTGAATTGCCACTGTTAGTTTGTTGCAATAATTTCTCCTCTAATTTTGTAATCCTTAAGCATATATATCAATAAGCAAGTTTTATCTAATTGAAATGCAGTGCATTTGGGAGCCCTATTCTGAAGTCCTTAGTCAATCAAACCCCCATTTATTTCCAGAGAAGTTTTGCCCAAATAAGGAGTTGTTCAGTTTTTGACTGTTGTGACTGGATAAAGACTTGCTGCTGAAAGATAATTGTCAAGACCGTAATGCAGTTGGCATGTACAGTTTTATTAACATGATTATATTTAATTGAACAATTTAAACAATTATTTGGAGCTTTCACGTATAGTCACATTTACATTTGGAGAGCTGACTCATCAAATAATGTAAAATAATGTATTTGAAGCGTGAAAAGAGCTAAATACGCATAACTGTGTGTGTTTGTATGTATGCATGCACAAACCCTTTAAAAACAAGAATATACCATGAGTAAAACTTTTCATACTCTATTCTGTGTGTGTGCATGTGTGTTATATATGTTTAACCTTATCTTATACCTTCCTATCTTTCTAAAATTTAGCTTATGGGTTATATTTGTATGTGTGGCTTTTTTAAATAAATTATTCTCCTGTATTTTTTCCACTTGAGTTATTTGTAGTTCTTCATACTTAACTTCAGCTTAATTTTTTTTAATGTTATGTACATATCCTCAAAACCAGGGACATGCCTGACTATATCAATGATATAAAAAGAAATTATATAATTTTTTTAAGGCTGTCGATTAATCACAGTTAACTTGCATGATTAACTTAAAAATTAATCATGATTAATCTCTCTATTAAACAATAGAATACCAAATGAAATTTAGTAAATATTTTTGGATGTCTTTCTACATTTTCAAATGTATTGATTTCTATTACAACACAGAATATAAAGTGTACAGTGCTCACTTTATATTATCTTTGATTAAAAATATTTGCACTGCAAAATGATAAACAAAAGAAATAGTATTTTTCAATTAATCTCATACATGTACTGTAGTGCAATCTGTTTATCATGAAAGTGCAACTTACAGATGTAGAGGTTTTTTTTATACATAACTGCACTCAAAAACAAAACAATGTAAAACTTTAGAGCTTAAAAGTCTATTCAGTCCTACTTCTTGTTCAGCCAATCACTACGAGAAATGTTTGTTTACACTTATGAGAGATAATGCTGCCCACTTCTTAATTACAGTGTCACCTGAAAGTGAGAATAGGCATTCGCAGGGCACTGTTTTAGCTGGAGTCGCAAGATATTTACATGCCAGATGCACTAAAGATTCATATGCCTCTTCATGCTTCAGCCATCATTCCAGAGGACATGCTTCCATGCTGATGACACTTATTAAAAAAATAATGCATTAATTAAATTTGTGACTGAACTCCTTGGGGGAGAATTGTATGTCTCCTGCTCTGTTTTACTCACATTCTGCCATATATTTCATGTTATACCAGTCTCAGATGATGACCCAGCACATGTTGTTCGTTTTAAGAACACTTTCACTGCAAATTTGACAAAATGCAAAGAAGACACCAATGTGAAATGTCTAAAGATAGCTTCGGCACATGACCCAAGATTTAAGAATCTGAAGTATTTTCCAAAATCTGAGAGGGATGGGATATAGAACATGCTTTCAGAAGTCTTTAAAAGAGCAACATTCTAATTGGAAACTACAGAACAATAACCACCAAAAAAGAAAATCAACCTTTTGCTGGTGGCATCTGACTCAGATAATGAAAATGAACATGCGTCAGTCCACACGGCTTTGGATTGTTATCGAGCAGAACCCCATCATCAGCATGAACACGTCCTCTGGAATGGTGTTTGAAGCATCGAGGGACATATGAATCTTTAGCGCATCTGGCATGTAAATTTCTTGCAATGCCGGCTACAATAGTGTCATGTAAACGCCTGTTCTCACTTTCAGATGACACTGTAAGCAAGAAGCAGGCAGCACTACCTTCTGCAAATGTAAAGAAACTTGTTTGAGCAATTGGCTGAACAAGAAGTCAGACTGATTGGACTTATAGACTCTAAAGGTTTCCCTGGTTTTGTCTTTTAATGCAGGTATTTTTATATATAATTCTACATTTGCAAGTTCAACTTTCATGATAAAGAGATTGCACTACAGTACGTGTATTAGGTGTATTGAAAAATATTATTTGTTTTTTACTGTGCAAATATTTATAATAAAAAATAAAGTGGGCATTGTATACTTTGTATTCTGTGTAGTAATTGAAATAAACCTCTACCCCGATGTAACGCGGTCCTCGGGAGCCAAAAGATCTTACCACATTATAGGTGAAACCATGTTATATCGAACTTGCTTTGATCCACCGGAGTGCGCAGCCCTGCCCCCCCGGAGCGCTGCTTCACCACATTATATCTGAATTAATGTTATATCGGGCTGTGTTATATCGGAGTAGAGGTGTAATTATATTTGAAAATGTAGAAAACATCCAAAAATATTTAAATAAATGGTATTTTATTATTAACAGGGCAATTAATTGTGATTAATTTTTTTAATCAGTTGACAGCCCTAAAAATTTTCAAAAGCACCTAGGTCCCATTTTCAAAAGTGAGCACACTTGAAAATTTTACTGATGGTATATTCCTGTTTTATAGGGAGTAAATAAGACATGAAGGTCAAATCGTGAACTCCTCGTCCATGGGAGCTTTTCCTTCATAAAAACTCCAGGGTTTTGCATAAAATGAATAATCACATAGGAAATCTGTTAAACTGAGTGAAACATAAAGCTTAGATAGTCCGTCTGTTATAAATTTAGCTCATTTGGGCCTTTATCCTGCAAACTGCAAAATCAGGACTGTCTTGTGTATTTATTGACAGAGCTATTGATCACTGTATTTTCATTACAGGTACATGTCAACTTTGTATTCTCACCCAGATTTCCCAAGGAAAGGACCAAAGGAGATTAATGAAGAATTGATGAACTGTGTCAGTCATAACCCACTTCTACTGCTCACTCCACAAAAAGTCAAACGCTACATTGAAGCATTATGGAATAAGAAACGTTCTGGGCAGCCTGTAACATTCACTGATATCTTTGGAATGTTGATAGGGGAAACACTTATCCAAAATGTAAGTGTGTTTTTATGGTTATTTGAGCTGCGAGAATACTGGAAAATAACAGCTGCAGATATTTATTTGAATTGACCTTTTTGTGTCCTCACTAACATTTTATCAAAAACTAAATTATTGAAGAAAATTGCAGTCTGTCCATGCACATTTAGTGAATAAGAAAAGAGGCAGCATTTGTCTATCACGTCTGTTATGAAGTAATAGCTCAGATCCAGTTTGTCTATTTATTTATTTGTTTTATGAATCTCCTATGACCAACTGTGGCTCGGCGGCGACTCACCAATGTGGCGCCTCCTGCTGGTCATCCAGGGAATTAGCTTTTCCCAGCCCGGAGCGCCCTCTGAAGGCTGGTGTCTCACCTGCCACTGGCCCCGTGTCCTTCTCAGACCCCAGTGCCCTTTACCCAAGGGTTCTGCCCCAAGCAGCATCCTATAGTCTGGGTCTCCCCACCCAGGGGAACCCCCAACCCCCTATCCCCACCTTGCCTCAATGGCTACTGCCTGTCATCATCTAGCCCTGCTCCCTGGGGCATACTGTAGTCTATAAACCGCTCATCATCAGAAGGGAGGTTGGACCAGCTGCCTCTGCCTGTCTCTGGGTTGCCCCTCTGCACCCTCAGTACCCTTTGTGGGCCCTTAACTCAGCCTGCAGCCTGGAGTTTTGCTAGGCTGGAGCTTCCTAGCTCCTTCTGCCCCTTCGCCCAGCACTGCTCCACCTCAGGTACCCTGCTCAGCTTCCCAGGCAGCCAGATCCTTCTCTCTCTAGAGCCAGAGAGAGACTCTTGTGTCTTTTTCAGCCTCTGGCCCTCAACCCTTTTATAGGGCCAGCTGTGGCCTGATTGGGATGCAGTCCCCCCTGTGGCTGCTTCCCTCAATCAGCCTAGCTTTTCCCGTGCCGCAGCCCTCTCCCAGGGCTGTTTTAAGCTACATCAACTGTCTGAAAGTGAAAGAGATGCCATAGGATAGTTCTGTTGTGCAGTATTAAAGGCACTCCTGCTCAGGGGCGGCTCCAGAACCCAGCACGCCAAGCGCGTGCTTGAGGCGGCAAGCCACGGAGGGCGCCCTGCCGGTCGCCGCGAGGACGGCAGGCAGGCTGCCTTTGGCGGCTTGCCTGTGGAGGGTCTGCTGGTCCCACGGCTTCTGTGGATCTCCCGCAGGCACGCCTGCGGGAGGTCCACCGAAGCTGTGGAACCAGCGGACCCTCCGCAGGCAAGCCGCTGAAGGCAGCCTGCCTGCCGTGCTTGGGGCAACAAAATGCCTAGAGCCGCCCCTGCTCCTGCTTGACCAAATCATGTAATAGACTTGTTGAAGTCCAGTGAATCATGTGAGCAGGATTTGCCTTTAATCATGTACTGTAAGCAAAGAGTACTTATATAATGAAATACACTAATAGACTATTATGGATTGGTCTGATACTCTATAGTGTGCATATGTACAAATAACCTATACAGATATTGACTTATTCCAAGGTTAATAGCAGTAAAATATTGACAGAGAGGACGGCAAAACAGCTCTTGGAGTGAGGTTGGTTAGAATTCCTATTCCTGTTATATAGACGAACAAACAATAGCCCAGAGAATTTAGCTGAATATGCAAATTGAAGCGACAAGTCATTGATAGAGCTGGAACTAGAACCCAGGATTCTTGGCTCCTAGGATTCTGTCCTATGCAGTAGATCACATTTATTATATCTATCATATTTTAATAAATGGTGGTTCAGCCTAAGAGAAAGCATTAAGGTTTTGATGACCTTCCTATCCTTCTAATATATTTTTCTTGATGCTTATTCTAGGGCTTGTCTACACGTGAAAATTAATCTGGAATAAAGCCAGGTATGCATTTAAAGCAGATTAACTATTCCCAATTAACTTCATGTGTTGATGCTCTTATTATGGGCTAAGAGTAGTATATTCTGAATTTTCTTAATCCAGATTGATATAATTCAGAATAAATCAGTCTCATTCTGGAATAAGAGTATCCACACAAGGAATTTAATCAGAAATAGCTATTCTGGAATAGCATGTAGACAAGCCCAGTTATAACAACAGAAGATAAGAATATTCAGTGTACACCAATACTGCTACCCCAGCAATCACAGGATACAGAGTGTATGGGAGACACTGACTTCATCCTGCATATCTCTGCCAAATTTTCAGAACACCCCCAGTGAGGTCCCCAAAGTCACCCTCTGCTCTCAGATATGATAAATAGTTCAGTGAGAATGGGAGCTGCTTTAAGCATTTACTACCTTGATTCCAGTACATTAACATGTGTTGTACAGATAGTGACATTCATAGAGATTAGGTCTTTTGATGGTGATGCATTCTGATTTTTCAGGATGTTCTTCCTCTCTTTTGATGATTTCAACGAAACTAGAAGTCTTCCCAACTAGCAGGAGGTCAACCATTTCCAGACTGTCTTGTACCAATAGTTTTTATGTAACTTCTCTCCTCTTTTTTATTTTTTTATTTATCTATCTATTTTGCAGAGGATGAATACCACTTTGAGCAAGATGAAAGAGAAAGTCAATGAAGCACAGTGTGCCCTGCCACTCTTTACTTGTCTCCATGTCAAACCTGATGTTTCAGAACTTATGTTTGCAGGTATGTTTTCAATCTCTTTATTTAGTTGTCATTTGTGAGGTTCCCCTCCCAGTCACACACACTTTTAAAAAAGTCCTACTTATTCTTAATTCTTTTTTGGACTAAGTATATCCCAGGGCTTGGATAAATCTTGAATCATTGGTTCCACTCAGGGCCGGATTAACTTTTTTTGGGCCCGTCACCAAATGTATTTGTGGGGCCCCCAGGGAATGATTGTAAGAGGGGCCAGGGGCAAAAGCATAGTGGGGCAGGAGCTAGGGTTGGTCCCTGGAGCAAGGGAAGGGCTGGGGTAAACTGCAAGCACAACAGGGCTGGGGAGGGGGTGAACAGGATCCCCCCTACACACTCTGCCCACATAGAGCGGGTACCAACCTGATTCTAGCCCATTCTCTTTGTCTCTCTCTGCACTGAGCTGCCCCTCCTCCTGCAGCAGCAGGACAGGTTCTCTTCCAGCCCTCTGGGGTGGGTGTTGGGAGTGGGAGGAGCAGAGGCTAATGTGGTTACTCCTATAACCGTACTTTTAGTTTCCAGTCAGCAGTGCTAACCGGACACTCAGATCCCATTTTCTACTGGAATTTCCAGTCTAAAACTGGATACCTGGCAACAGGGCTGCCAGAAAAGCCGGGGAGAGGGGGTAACAAGTGATGGGTGGGCTAGGGAGTGGAGAGGACCTAGTGGGCAGGGCCATGTCTGCTGTACTGCCCAGGTAGGTTGGAGACTGTGGGGAACAGCTGACACAGTATCCCCAGCCCAGCTGACATGACAGTCAATGGTGGATTTAGAGTTAGTGGGGCCCCCCGGCCCTGTGCTCAGCTTCATTTTCAGGGCCCCTTCTTGGGACCTAGCCGAGAAAGAGAACATTCTTTCTTATCTCCCCCTGCCTCCATTTTTCATTCTTTTTTTCTTCATCCTCCTCCTATAAGTAATAGCAAGTAAATGAAAATAAAGAGAGGTTTTTGATTGTTCTAGTCTAACTTATTTTTCAACAGACCTCTTGAAAATCACGGAGGATCTTGACGGACCACTTAATGATATTTCCAAATATTGCTTGTACCGTTAGCTAATTATTGTAAAACACTTTGGATAAGAGTGCTTTATTAAAAAAAATGTAAAAAAAACGTTGGGGTCTGGGGTCTGGCCAGGAATTAGAGTACAAATGGGGACTCAGGGTTGGGGCAGGAGGTTGGGGTGTGGAGCGCTTACCTGGGGCAGCTCCTGTTTTCTGTGAGGGGTGCAGGTGGGAATGGGGTGGGGTTCAGGAGCTCTTGTTTGGTGCTCAGGGTGGGGGTGGAGATGTTGAGGCGTGAATGAGTCAAGGCATGGGATGTGGGGTGACTGGGTATGTGTAAGGAGTGCAGGAATCAGGGCAAGGGGCTGGAGAGGTGTGAGGGGGTGCAAGAGTCAGGGCAGGGAACGGTGGGCATGAGAGGGGATGCAGGAGTCAGGGCAGGAGGCTGGGGAGGTGTGTGAGGAGTGCAGGGGTCAGGGCAGGGGTCTGGGTGTGAAGGAGGGGGTGCAGGGGTCAGGGTGGGCAGAGGGCTGGGGGTGTGGGCTTGGGTCATAGGGTGCTCACGGCAGCCCTTTCTCCAAGGCCCCGCCCCTGCCTCTTCTCCTTCTTCTCCCCCCCATGCCCGGGGCAGTGAGCGTGCTGAGGCTCCACTCTTCCCTCTCCTTCCTGCCGGCAAACAGCTGATCGGTGGCAGGGAGTGGGGAGGGGAGGGAATATAGCACCCTCCTGAGAAGAGGCAGGGGTGGAGCATGGCTGCCAGCAGAGCCTGCCCTGCTGCAGCAGGAGCCCCAGGAGTCAGCAGCATCAAGCTTCTGCCCCCATGGAGGGTGAGGCGGGGTGGAGAAGAGATGGGCTGGACCGAGTCCCCTTTCGACTGTGGGCCCGGTGCATGGTAAATCCGGTACTGGTCCCACTGTGAGAATTACTAAAGAGGTTGGGTTAATTTTAAGCAATGATTAAAGTTTATTAAAGTTCATAAGTATATGGAAATTGAACCAGATTTTTTTAGATTTTTGACCAAATGAAAATGTTTGTGCAAAGTGTCTGCTTTCCTCAAAAATATTCTATTTCACAATGGAAAACTGAAACATTTTAAGCTGAAAACTGAAGATGCTCTCAGTATTTTTTTTTTTTTTTTGAGGAAAAGTTTAAATTTTCCACTGGATGGAGGTGATGGAGCTGTCCATCAACTCTGCTAGGGGGAGGGATAGGTCAATGGTTTGTGCGTGGGCCTGCTAAATCTAGGGTTATGAGTTCAATCTTTGCAGAGGGCACTTAGGAATCTGGGGCAAAAATCAAGGCTTGGTTTTGCTAGTGAAGGCAGGGGGCTGGACCCAATGACCTTTCAGAGTCCCTTCCAGTTCTGTGAGATATGAGTATATATATATATATATGGAAATATACCTGAGTCCAACTCTAATGTCTGAAACACAAGACCACCTTTCCTTCTAAATATTTCTTTTTACTTAACAGTGTTATTTTAAGACTTTCATCCTTATCAGTGTATTTAGTGTACCGTGTTCTTGAAGTTTTCCATCCAGTATAATGTTCTAAACCATTCCCTCCCTATATAATTGCATAACCTGTCTTGACTTGAGATACAGTAGGTTTTGAACAAAAATACTTCCACTTTCTTACTTATTAGGTTATGGATGTAAGATAAATCCTGTCTTGTTCCTTCTTGTTGAGGTGCATTAATTGTATAAGATAACATTCCTCAGAAAGGTGATGGCAGCTGATTGAAATCTTGCACCATCTGCTTTTATGCTCAAGGCTCTTAGTGTTCATTCTATTCATAGTATTTCTGACCCTAGTGGCGCCGGTCATGCCCAGAACGGTAATAATTACTAACTAAACATAATTAATATGATTTATTTCAGGAAAGTTTTTATTGAGACAACTTTTAAAAAAACCTATCCAGCTATTTTTACTAAAGTAAAGTCAGACAGTGACCCTTGTAAGAACTGACAGATTCACAGGACCAGCATATATAGCTGTAGTTAGTCAGATTTACCTGTGGTGAGAAATCTGAGTTCACAAAACATGTACATCTACTGTGGATTTCCCAAATTTCTTTACATATAAAAGACAAATTGCAATAGAAAGAAGAGTTAGCTAAAGCCAGGTCAATCCAAGTTTAGTTTTTGAGCTGCTGCACCTGAAATTGAGTATAGCAAACCCATGATTGTTACCAACATTTCAGAGAGAGTAAAGTGCATGAATGCACCGCTTCACATTAATGTGTAAGTTGCACGGTTCAAGTTGGAAACACTTTCTTATGGTGCACTTACTTTCTCAATATTACCTCATACAAGAAGCTAAATTTTGCATCCCTTATTGAGGTCCCATTGAAGCCAATGGGACTCCTCACTATCTGCCTCCTATGTCAGAATAGGTCAAAATTGCCATCTACTCAGCTAATGTAAATCCATATAATTCCACAATGGAGTTGCACTGATTTACATCAGGGGACAGATGCAAGCAACACTGAAGTCAATTGGTGGTACCTCCTTTGACTTCAGTAATGTTTGGATCAGGCCTCAGATGAGGAACTTACGTAACTTATTTTGATATAAGTGCCTTTAAAAAGGGCATTGCCACAAGTGTTCAAAATCAAACCACCACAGCTCCTTCCAGGGCGCAAATGACTATTCCATTTCCAGACATAGTATTATAAAATAAGATTTATACAGTGCAATAAGAAAAACAAAATATAAGGGGTTTTGACAGTAATTACATATTAAGATTTTTCTAGGTTCATTGCCTTACCAGGGTATTGATATAACTACAAAGAGTACTGAACATAGATGTATCATTATTTACACTATGATAGCTTCTTCCTTTCAGGTCAAAGCTTGTGTCTCAGGACAGTTTGAGTCCTGTCCTACCACTGAGACACCACCCGTCTCCAACGAGATGAGTGACTAAAAGTGAGATCAGTTAATTATAGGAGAAAGGATCCCTTGAATTCCCTATGCTCTGGGTCTGAATAAAAAAATTATCTTCTTCTATGCAAATTCCAAGGCTTTGCTATGACAGATGCATTTAATTTGTTGGTTTTCTGGCCATGCTGTTCCTAAATTTAGTTAAACTATTAAGATCAAAGTGCTAAAGTGCATTAACCTCCAGATTACTATCTTTGGCTCTCTACATTTCCTGCCATGCCTGTACCTGTATATGTGAAACACTTGAAGTGTTTTTGCTTGGGCATGAATAGTATATTTTGATCAGATAACAACCTTGCCAGGGTGTGAAATTTGAATGACATAGTAGTCCTGGTCAAATATTTCCTCTTCAGACAGATATGGTTTCCTTTATATTTTATTTTAAACCAGATCTCTGAATTTCACCAGCATCTGAGAATAAGCTTAACATCTTGCATTTTGCTGGAATCTCTCTAAGCAGTTTCTTGCACAAGCAAGAATTAATTGTCTCAAAGGAGTTAAAAAAAATAACACTTGCAGACAACACGTTGTTAGCCAAACACTGTGTTCTAACATTAGGCAGCTACTTATACTGGTACAACACCAGTCACACTGATTTCAGTAAACTCTATACAAGAAAACATTCCTTCAAATTGAAAAGCTTTCTTGGAGGTGGCATTTTCATGTATTCAGAAGTTTTGTTGACATTAGGAATCGAGTGCTAGTGTCTTCTCTCTTCTTTGAGTCTTTGGTATGTTTATAATATGTTTTAAAGTCACCTTAAGTCAATGATCCAAAGTTACTATCAGGGTGGATTTGTTTTAAATCAAATTGATTGAAATCATGATTTAAATCACTAGTCAGGAAGACTCAATTTAATCATAGATTTCTACATAAAAGTGCATTTTTGTTGGTTGTTATAACCTTAATACATATTCTTCACAACTCAGAGATAGGTGTAGGTTTCATTTTTAGACGTTACACACATCCCAGTTTGGAATGAATTAGTCCGAAGGAAGAAAATATTCTTTCTACACGGGCAGAAAAAGCTACTGCTGTTAAAAGTGAGATTATCCCTAATCCATGAAATATTGGAACTCATTTACAAAACTTTTCTTATACACTACATGAATATATTGTCTCATACTATAGAATTAGAATTTATAATCCCTATTCCATGAGGAGATATCTTTGAGCTGTCATGTATCTTAATTAAAACTATCTTTAAATAGGGTTTTTCCTCAAAAAGCATTTTATCAAAAAAGTGAGATTATCACTTCAACAGTCTGTGAATCCAAGTGCTTAAGTGACTTCCATCAGTTCACTGGTGTGACTTTCTTTAAAGCATCATCAGCAAACATATTTCTTGAATGGTTCTTATTCCCAAATTGGGTCTCTTTTACAGCCTGCTGCCATTTTACATTTAGTGAATGTAGATCTCAAATCAATGAAGGCTACACTCAGGCCTCAAGGCTTCTGGAATATGCTGCTCAAATAGTTTGACTTTTGTTTCTACTGCCTGTCCCTCCCTTCTCACATTTATCTCCAGACTTCTTCTCCTTGTCCGCCCCCTAAAAATCTTCTATTCGTTGGACTTTTTGAAACTTTGCACTTTTAGAGAGAGGTAAGAGACTGGCTCTGTGTACACAAATTTGAAGAGGGTCAATAGAGTTGAGGTCTGTTATTTCTCACCTCTATTATTTAGTTTAAAACATTTTTGCTGTTAACAAGCATGTTACCTGTGGAGACACAAATCCACAGTTTGAGAACTGCAAAACTAAGCATCTCTGATGGTATCTTCTAAACTAAGCACTGAGTCCCATTGGGTATATAGAAAGATTAATCTAAATAATCTATACAGAAGCCCCTGAAACCCCATAAGATTGGGTCCCTAATCCATGAAATATTGGAACTCATTTAGAAAACTTTTCTTAAACATTACATGAATATATTGTCTCATACTATAGAATTAGAATTTATAATCCTTATTCCATGATGAGATATCTTTGAGCTGTAATGTATCTTAATTAAAACTATCTTTAGATAGGGTTTTTCCTCAAAAAGCATTTTATCAAAAAATCTGATTTAAATCAAAGAAATATGAATTTTTGTATTTTAAAAAAAATCATTGATTTTTATCCACCCTGGTTGCTATGTTTTGGAAATTTATATGAACAAGAAGTCATATGATAAATGATATTTCACTTCCTTCAGTGTTGATGATTGATTTATAAGGGCACTCAAATAGGTTATTGTTGTTGAAAAAAATTGGTTCAATTATAAGTCAAAGTGAATGAAGACCAGCTATGTTAGGTTGTATTTTTGTCTACCATCATTTTCTTTTATTAATTCATGATTTAGATCTGAATCCTGCAATGTGAGTGCATTTAACTGGATTTGGGGTAAAATTTTCAAAAACACCTAAATTCCATTTTCAAAAGATATTTAGAGCCCATCTTCTACTGCAAGTCAATGAGATTTAGATGTTGAAGAGTGTAGGTCGCTTTTGGAAGTGGAACTTAAGCTCCTAAAAGCAGCAAAGAGTCCTGTGACACATTATAGACTAACAGATGTATTGGAGCATAAACTTTCATGGGTGAATACCCATTTCATTGGCTGCATCTAAGCTCCTAAGTCACTCAGGTGCTTTTGAAATTTTTACCCCATGCATTTATTAAGTGTTGGACAAGCCACAAAATGTACAGTCTCCTTGTACATGTAAACTTTATAAAGAAAAAAGAAATTGTATTATAGTTACAATGTTTTTGCATCCTTTGTTGTCAGTAAACTTTTTAACTGGCTCCCAACCCTGTCTGTTCTAATTGTATTTTGCTATAAGTCTGAGTCTTTGGTGAAATCCAGATTTTACTTCTGGAGTCTCTTCAAAGCTTTGTGCAATTTAAAACAATTTCATCTGCTCTACACGTCGCCATACTTCACATTTTCAGTAAACTCATAATAAAAGAGAGAGAAACCTATAATTTTGTATACCCAGCAATCTCTGAGGATCGCTGCCACTGTTGGAATTTGTATTGGTGATTCACATTGATGCACAAGATGGAACTCAGATGTTGTGTAGCCTGTTTCACTATCTCTCTCCCGACACTGCCTGCCTAATTTTTTCAACAAATTTGGTTATGGTAAGAATGGGTGAGGTTTCCAGCTTCACTTCAGGATCAAAACACCAATTGAAGTCCAAGGGAGTTTTGACTTCTGCATAACTTGGAAGACATTTCCAGGGGTTCTTGACCTAGTGGCAAACCCAGATTACATGTGTCCTGGAGAAACACTTTCAATTTAATTATGTCTCTGGTATTTTATGTTAGAAGAACAGGGAACAATTTACCAGCAAATATATTTCCTTGTATGCTTTTCTTTCCTCTTGGAGAAAGGTGCCAGCCATTTGTGTATGTTACAGATGAATTGTTTTTGTTGATGCTGCATTTATGTCTAGAGGGAAAATGTGAGCTAATTTCTTTATGTAATGCATGCAGATTGGGTGGAATTCAGTCCATATGAGATTGGTATGGCGAAGTATGGCACATTTATGCCTCCTGATTTGTTTGGAAGTAAATTTTTTATGGGAACAGTGGTTAAAAAATATGAAGAAAACCCCCTGCACTTCTTCATGGGTAAGTGAATGATTAAAATAAATAAAACCAAACTGACATTTCAATTCTCTTCTCTCCAGTGCCTTTAAATTTGTCTTTCTGTAATCAGAAACAGTCTGACACAAGAATAACCTCTATATGAAAAGTCATATCTTAATAGTCTGATGGGAACCCATAAGAATGGTTCCATTTTCAGTGATGGGAATTTCATGATGTGGTGCACATCTAAGTTTAGGATCTAATCTGTCCCAAAATCTCATTGATTGTGTTATTCCAATGCATTCTCAAAGTAGAATTAGCTATTTAAATAATTTCATATATGTTTTGTTCTGCAAGTTTCCATTGATTTAGTCATTTTTTTCCCATTTCAGGTGTCTGGGGCAGTGCATTTTCTATATTATTTAACAGAGTACTTGGAGTTTCCAATTCTCATAATAAAGGTCCCACCATGGAGGAAGAATTAGGTAATGTAACAAAAACAAATCTATTAGCCAGTAACTGGTATTAAGATTTTAGTGAATTAATAACTCAAACATCATTATCACTCTAGATCTGTGTGTGGGTGTATGACACTATGTTAACCTTTTATTGCATGTCAAAAGCCAGGGAAATTTCCTTTCACCAATTTACATTGATAGACACTGGCAAAGGACTTGGAGGGCAGGGGAAGAGAATTAGTATTGGCTTACTTGTTCAATACCTTCCCCGGTTTTATTTATTTGTAGTCTGAATAGGCACTATACTTGACCTGTGTCAAGGCTATTGGAAGAGGAGAGGTCTTGCACATAAATATTCTTTAAACAGATTTTTTTTAAAAAAACATGATGGTTTAAATATATGTACACCAAAGTGCTTTTTCTGATTGATGTGGTCAGCTTCAGGAGCCAGCAGACTAAAAACCTGGCCTCATGGCTACCTGCAATTATAATAAATGTCTTTCAAGGATGGGACTACTCATGTAATTGATAAAGGGATAATGCAGCTTTTCACCTTTTGGTTGCCAGGTCAATTCCATTCCAGGGTGCCCTAAATTCTTACCATCTAATGATAGTTTTGTTTCCGTGAAACTAGTTTAGTGGTCTCCGTTCACTTTCTACTGGGCAAGTGTCCACATCATTGTAGGGAGGGGAATGTTGGAGCTTGATGGTTGTGGTAAGGTACATCTTTCAAAAATGCTAGTTTGGGGTTTTCTAAAAGCTTTTGATATTGGAATGATTTTTACTCCTGTACTGTGTCCAGAGACTGTGGATAGGTGCTTGTGAAATGCATTTAAACCACTAAATAAACCAGAATAGTCAGCACCCGTGTCCATAGCTGACTTGAGTGGATGAGGGTTGGCTGTGCATAAAAACTCCACTATCCCTTCTGTCTAGTAGTTGAGACTATTGCTGGGACAATATGGAGAAGCTAGCTTTGTCATGCTGCTCCTGTCTTCTGTCAAATAGAAAAATTCAGCTTACAGGGCTTTCTGTCTGGTATAGTTCATGAGCAACAAAACTCACTGCATAAAGAAAAAATAATCTGATTAATATAATAATCTGTCTATATGAGTTAATTTTTGAGGTACCAAAACATAGGAATTTAGGCATTAGTGAGCATAATACTTCAGCAGATACTTAAGTTTAAGCACGAGTAGCCCTATAAAAATCACTAAGTTTACTTATGTGTTTAAAGTTATGCCTGTACTTAATTGCGTTACTAGAACAGGGCATCACTCTGAATTTTTAAAGAGATCTTTTCTCTGGAAAAAAATCCTTAAAAAATATTATCTATTTTTCACACTTCCAAAAATATTTTTCAACTTTTTTCATTACAACAATCTTTGTCTTGGTTTGAGATGTTTCCTGTTTGTGAGAATTTTTACAGACCAATACAAAATACCTCAAAGTGAGAGTTTACCATGGAAAGGGTGATGAAACCTGAACTATATTATAGTGGCAAAACTATAAAACTTACGTGATGGAATCCTGGCCAGTTAAAGTCAATGACAAAACTTCAGCTGAGTTCAGTGGAACCAGGACTTTACCCAAAACCTATATGCCACACTGAACATAAGAATTAAATAAACTATTTCTCATATCATTTTCTTTAAAAAACACATCTTTGACATTCAAAATCTATATTTGTGGCTTTTAATAGTTTCTTTTTTTGGTTGTTAATTTTTGTCTTAGATATTCTTTGTCATCATCCAAGAATTTGTAACGTTTGTCTTTGTTGCATACTGTTAGCATTGACAATAGTTTAGGTAGTGTCTGAGTAGCTATTTAGTTTGCAAGAGTGAAAATATCTAAGGAGAAAATCTGTAATGACAGAAACTCTTCTGTGTCTGTATAGATTTCTACAGTGTAATATCTAATCTTACAAGGACTAGTCCTCATAAACAATCAACATAGATATAGCTTTATATGTATAGCACATTTAAATTTAATTTCCACATGCCTTTTGATAACCTCACTCTCTCTCAATCAAGCTTTCTGTCTTGAGCTAGCAGAAGTATTGGAAATGCATGTTGCTGCTTACCTAATGCTTTAGTTGCTCTTATCCTTGATTGAATAATATACTTGATATAAATGACAATCCCAAAATAAAGAATTTTCTACCCAAGACAAACTCTGTCCTGCCATGACAAAAATTTGGTTTATGTCATAAATAACATGGGTGGTTTTCTTTAGCAAGAGGCAATTGGTTTATGATATCTATTCAAAACAATTATTAGAAGACAGTCCTCTTTCAGCTTCATTACTTGTTTCCAGTATAGACTATTTACATCATAAATTGTCTTGGGGAGGAAGGCTGGAATTTTCAAAGGACCCTAAAGGAGTTAGGCACCAAATTCCCATAGTTTCAATAGCAGTTGTGTGCCTACTTTGAAAATCCCAGTTTAAATCTTTACACCCAAACAGAAGAAGTCAGAATATTGGGAGCTTGGTCAGCTTGTTTCTTCCAACACACACTCCCCACAGTATCAGCTGAAGATGATTTTCCAACACTAGGCTGTTTATAAAATGATTTTCTTATAATTCAGCTGAAGTCAGATAACTAAAGATAACGACAATTGAAAATCCATGTGTTTCAAGAAAGGCTTTCCTTGATTATTTTAAAAATAGGTTTTTACTTTAAATAATATAGTAGCATAAATAATTAAGGAAAACAGAGTTTGCTGACTAGACAATAGTTTTCACATAAATTAATCTCCTTTCTGAGCTATTTGATCTGACAGTAGAATGTATTGCTGCTTTAATTGCACAGCTCTCAAAAAATCCTTTACCTTTTTTTAATATTCTTTTATGGTTTTGGAAAAACACCAAGTAATTTACAGTTTCAGGCTGAGTTTGATTATTTTAGATACAATGATCTTATCCTGATGGAAAATAGATTTTTGCCAAATAGGTAACTTGTGTTCATTCTTTCGATTAATGATGTGAAATGTAAAATGCCTGTTCCTCCACTGAAGTTAATTGCTTTGGCCTAACTGCTGGGTTTTTGTTTTTCGTTTTTCCCTCTGAAATAGATTTGTGTTAAAGTTATGTAATTGTCTTGTTTTCTTTTATTTCCCAGAATGTAGAGGGGTACTTGATATGCACATGGCATTCCCATTACCACAAATTAAAGGCATGCATTCGGAGGAGAATATATGGCTTTGTTGTCAGGCTTATTTTCTATTAAAGTAGTTTTATTTTGTGGGCTTGCAAAACAGTAGTTAGTTTTGTTATTTTGCTTACAATCTTGGGGAAATCAACCCTGGTATAAGTAGTTGTAATTCACAATGGATGTTAGTGTGCATTGCCCTTGCTTATGTCTGGACTGCACCTTAAAATTCCACCTGTTCTTCAGAGGATTTTCTGCCTTGAAAGGCGAATTCCACTGAATAATGCTGAATTCCTGTGAAAAAAGGGCAAACCCATCCTGAACATTGCAACAATTCCAAACCAAGATCACACACAATAGATTCTTCATAGTTATGTCCAAATGTAATTTGAGTCCCTACAGCTGTCTTGCTTAATTTCATTTCCTGTCTATCACAAGTACTATACAATGATACGTCTTGACACTTTTTTGATCTCCTTAGAGATCAAGCAGTTTAGCTTAGATCTAACAATTTAAGATATTGTATATTTTTTTCAACAGAAAATATTAGGCTAAAGCATCTTGTGAGCAATGATAGTTCAGACAGTGAAGATGAATCACACGGACCAAAAGGTAAGGAAAACCCCATGGTCTAGGGCATGTTTTACTTACTATGCCTGCTCCATTTTTTCTGTATATACTGTTGATTTGTCTAGCTAAAGCAAGGTGATTGTGATGGAAAAAGACAATTTAGGGATCTTTGTTGCTATCAGTCATGTACATACCCCCAAAATGGGCCGAATCCTGTTTGACTTATCCATATATGTTGTCCTTTGTAGGTCCCATTGATGCTAATGGTAAAATTCCACTGCTTGAGCCACCAACCTTAAAAAAGTGTATGCCTTGGCTTTAGCTTAGTAAGGCCAAGAGACCTGACAGAGGCCTTTTTCTTCATATCAGCCCAGACTGTTCAAGCTGGTAAACAAATGAGCACTCAGAGACTTGTGCCTTAACATCAGCTCAGAAACCCAGCAGTGCTGCTCTAATGAGCCTCACAGAAGCCCACATCTTGACATACGCCTAGAACGTGAGAGGAGTTGAGCCAGTAACCTCATCAAGCTGTATTTCCCAGCAAACTGAAGTAGATGAGTCTGTGGCTTGGTCATCAGCCCAGTAAGCTAGAGATGCCTGTTGAATCTAAAGTTCAGATGAGTGTGGCTCAGTCTGAGTCCACTGTCTTTGATTAGCATTTCCGGTGCTTCCAGACACCTGTGTAAGTGACATCAGTATTGCCATTCTGGACCTAAGGCCATCATACTGGGTAAAATATGGAAACTGAACTTCGGTGTTTTGGAAAAAGTGACTTAGAGACTTAGGAGCATAATTCTAATTGCAAGGCAGTGGGGCTCAGGCTCCTAAGTGCCTATGTCACTTTTGGAAATGGGATTTAGGATTCTAAGTCACTTAAGCACTTTTGAAATTTTGACCATTATCTCCATCTTTCTCAAATAGTTTATCTTGATTTTTATATATGAAAAAGTTTTCAACTGGGAATGGGTGAGAGGGGATAGATCGCTTGATGATTACCTGTTCTGTTCATTCCCTCTGAAGCACCTGTCATTGACCACTGTCCGAAAACAGAATGCTGGGCCAGGTGGACCTTTGGTCTGACCCAGTATGGCAATTCTTATGTTAAAATCCCCTATTCTTTCATGCACCTACCACATCATAGTTTTGAGTGTCTATTTCTTCTACAAGAATCAACATCGCCACTAACAACTAAAGCAATGAGGGGATGCAGCTCCAGGCACTATTTTAGGTTTTAATGATGGTGCCAGCACTGGCAGGAGGAAAACAAACCTTTGAAAATGAGGTCTAGTCAAATAAGAAGCTCATCACTTCTCCTTTGACTTGAAATAATGGGGAGGGAGAGATACTAATTTCAGTGTTTATTTGCAGATATCCTGTGTCAGTGTCATAGTGACCAACATAAAGAAAATAATCATTATTTATGGCCTTGTATGTCTGTATGTAGTTTACACAGCTTGATTTGTGACAGTAAGCACTGGGGCTTGTCGTAATTCTCACATTCCACAGGATAAGTCTGCAGTAGGACCTGCAGATCAGACTTCCTACTCTTTTGACACTTGCTCTGCCCCTATTTAAATGAAAAATAGCTCATTGTGAACCGTGGATTAAAGAGAAAAATTAGAATGCTACACTTGGAACATCAGGCCTGATCTAAATTCTTTGAACACTCAAAACACCTACAGAAGTTGGTGAAAGTTCGGAGAGCTCAAGGTCATGTCCTTCAGGCAGTAAGATCCTTTGCAGGTTTGAATGGAAACTATGGATGCTCATCACTTTTGGAAATCAAGTTGCTTTAATGTAGGTGCTATGCTTTTGATTGCATTTTTAGTTTACTTGGGTGATGTTATCAGAACAATCTTGACCAAAAATTTAGATTTTCAATAATTATTTTTTTAATAAAGCAAGATCCATAGAAAAAACTTTTGTAACTTAATTATTAAATGCTCAGGTTTCTTTGTTATACAGATTTGTAGAGTTTAAGATTTAGCTCAATATCTACATCCTTGTGTATATCTATTTATTCCTTATGTCTGTGAAGATACAGCTCTGAGTGTGAACTGATAACAGCCCTGAGTTTTCACATGGGTGAAATGCTGCTGATCCCCCTTCACCAGCACATGGGGTCCACTGTAGCACTACCACTGTGGTTCCACCTAGCAGGGCCTAGGTCATACAGCAGTAATCTTCCTGGAACACAGGGGCATGGCATGGTGGGGGAGGGGGTGCACTGGAGAGGCCAGTGAATGTGCTATTACATGGATCCACACCCATCCCACAGTGGCAGGTAACCTGTTATCTCCACAGCCATGCTATTATAGAAGCAGCAAAGAAGTTAGATGAATGCTCTACAGTTGAGGAGTGAGAATTCCTCCAGCTCCTCTTAAATGCTCTGCGCAAACTCCATTTACTTGAGCTGTGCATGAGAACAGGACATGGTTTGGTCTTGGGAGAGATGTGAAGGTTCCCTTTCGCTTCAGTAGGATGTTGAAGCTGAAGCCTCATTCTGACACTTTTCATGTTGACTGTTTCACTGCTGGTCATTTTTTTACACACAGGTTCTGAAAACCTTGAGGCTGAAAAAGAACTTCAAAGTAGCAGTCAAGAAAGCTGGGTCCAGCGCATGCTGATGGCTTTGGTGGGAGATAGTTACCTTTTCAACACCAGAGAAGGGCGTGCTGGGAAAGTACACAACTTTATGCTGGGCTTGAACCTCAACACATGGTACCCACTCTCCCCTCTAGCAGGCCTGTGTATTCAGGAATCTGTGGAGGAGGATGAAATGGACACGGCAGTCGCAGGTTAGTTCACAAAATATCTGTGCACTGCATTTCCGTCAGTGAAAGAATAAACTGTGAGCTACAATTGTGGGAACATGTCATTAGACTGGAATGCTTACAACTGAATGCTTCTGAAAGCTAGAGCACATTTACACAGGGGCAGTCTTGAATATTTACAAGCTCGCTAAGATGACTGGTGATGTAAAGTGCAATGTGTTATTCCTATATGAGGCAAGTCGAGGCCTTGTGGCAGAATCAGGACTGACTCCATAGAAGTGCAGTGCGTTGGTTCTGTATGATGCCCACCCTAAGGCTTCCTGTCAGAATTGGTAGAACAACATACTTGTAGGGTGGGGAGGAGTTGCTCTTTCCTTAATAGAGTTGACTAAGGTACTTTTTGTACATGGCCACTTCCTGACTTTCTTGAAATACCCACAAAAGACTATGTGAAATGTCCCATCATGCTCTTCATCTTCTCTTATTAGCATGGGGCAGAAATGAGTCTTGCTAATCAACATCATTTTCTTCCCTTAATGCTCCCCCTTCAATCCTGTCTACAAATCCTGTCCTTTCCCTACTCATTGAATTTTTCATAGTAGATCAGCAACAATAACAGTTAGTTCTTATATAGCATTTTTCATCTATAGATCTCAAAGTATCAGCCTCTGCCTCCAGTCTTGCTGCTCTGTTTTTCTGCTTCTCTCCCAGCTGTCTGAGTGTTTCCTCCACACTGTGTGGAACACTCTTACTCTGCTAGTCCACTAAGACACACCTTTCTCCTCATTAAAATCCCTACCTCAGCATGATTGATCCATTGGGCACGTCCACATGTCTTCATATCTAGTCCATGTGTGTGCAGGAGGGGGAAGTTTGAATTTGTCATTATGGAATTGTAAATACCAGATGTCATTTAAAAGCTCAAGTAACAAAGTGACTCTCTAATGTGTATTTGTTAATGTAACTATCCTTTTGAACAGCTCTATAGTAATTTCTGTCTGTTCTCCACTTTCTAAATATTATTTTTCAGCTCAGAGGTATTTACAACTGGATAATCTTAATATTTATAGTAGTATTTATAGTGCCTAAAACAGGCAGGAAAGTGCTTAGTAGATCTGTGGAAAAAATAACTTTTGATTAAATGTGGTATACTTAAGGCACATCAAACCCTCGACCTCTAGGGTTTTCATTTGGATTGAAATTGAACCTCAGATAGACAGAGATCCGCCTCTGCTTGAGAGAAATATTTGACTACAGATCATTTGGAGTTTCCCTAGCCATGTTCTAATAGTTTTTTTGCTGTTGACATTTTTTTTTGCATTTCTAAGTATTTGCTCAAATTACAAGATCAGAATCCAGTCCTGCAAGCTACCAAGCATAGTGCTTATGATTATGAGTAACCCTTACACTTCGCTCAACAGTAATTATCAATAGAACTGGGCCCTCAGCGGTTAGAAACAGAGGGGCTATACCAAGATGAATTATTCAGTAGTGTACTTTTGATATTACTGATGGATTTATCTATATTTGTACAAGAGCCTGGGAGTCTAAAGAAGTGGCTTCAAAGGAACCTTTCAAATAAATTCAAAATATTACATGATCTTTTATGACCCTTATCCATGTTGCTATTATCCATGGTTTTAAAAATAATATAATTTGACCAGAATTAGCAATATGTTTTCTTTTTGTTTATTAATAGGAACATTAAACAGACCTGAAATAAAGGCAACTTAAAAAACAGAGCTGACATTTGTATAGTGCTTTTCACTTTGATCATTTCACAGACTTATAAACTCATAGTATATATAAAAAACCAGGGCTGCACTTAGGCATACTTGACAGTCATCAGTGGGCATTGAACTCAGGACCTGCACCATTGAAAGTACAGGCATCTAATGCTACAGCTAAAAGTAGCAGCTGGCAGAAGGAAATACTGTAGTTGAGACCATCCACTAGAAGGAGACATGACCACGTGCATGAGTCCAGACCAGTGTATTATACATAAACAATTATCATAAAATACATATAAACATGAATAAAAGCCCTATACGTTATAAGACACCATAATCACATTAGATCACAAGGTGTGTCAGAAATTTTCAAGAGAGGATCATGTGATTCTCTGCCTCCCTCCCCACCCTTGTATGACATGCAGGGGTTATGTTGTTAAATACCAGCCAAATCAGCCTGATAAGCCCAGAAGAGTGGTGGGGTTGGGAGAACAACCAGGCAACATATTTTAGCATCCCATTTGCAGGATTGCAAATGCTATGTTGTGCAGTTGTTTCTAGGTAAGCTTTAGCGGGGAGTGACTGGCAAGACAGGAGAGTAAGCAGAGCTGGGGACGGGTGCTGTATGTGGTATTGTGCTCAATCAGATCATCAAATTTAACTGGGAAGAGAGCTCCACTCTTTGGGACACTTTTCCCAGGCAGGCCAAAAGTCCACTCAACTTGATGAACTGGAGAGACAGAGGAGGAAGAACAACTTTGAGCCTGAGGAGCCCTGCCTCAGCAGGCATACGAGGCATGCTCCGGTTGGAGAAGGGGCTTAAAAGGGAGTCTCCTCAGCACAGCAGGGTGGTGGGTAGAGAGACACAGATCTCCCTAGGGAAAGTGAACCAAATTATGGAGTTCTCTTCCCAGTTAAATTTGGTAGATTTGTTACAGAGGGGTTATGCCAGGAGAGCATCGCTAGGAGGACTGCTGCACAGAGCTGAGACTCCCCAGCCTTCAGAGTCCCATGGGTCGGGTTGCGAGGGACAACCACAAGCCACAACGTACCCTAAGGAAGGACAGAGCAGTAGGAAGAGACCCAGGAGAGTGTGTTAGCAGGGCCTCATGTAGCAGAAGCCTTCTTTATGAGGGTCTTAGAGTTGGAACCTAGTGATGTGGTTGGGCTCAGGTTCCCTGATCCCCTACCGCTAGGTAAGACTGTCACCACAAATTCTAACTGTTAGGTGGGGACGCACCCCTGCTCACACTTGTTCATGGAACTGCTATCTGTTCAGAACAAACACTTTTCACAGCTCTAGATCCTAGTCTTATTGCAGGCAATCTCTGGGACTATTGCCACTGACTTCAAACAGGCCAATGTTTGGCTCTGATCCTTTGGAGCAGGAACTCCTCACGCTGACCCTTTTTATTTTTCCATTAAGAATTTCAGCTGTTGAAAATCTTTGAGCTTTGATTCAATTAAAACTTCAGACATGCTTCTGCATCCAGTCTGTAATATTGTATAAACATATGCTTCCTCAGCTGGATGGAGTTCTATTGAGTCTAGTCCTTCAGTGTGGCCCGAGCTGTCTACTTTTATTTTAAGTAGAATTCCTATCGAACTTTTGCCCACAATTTTTTTTGTTTTTAAGAAATAACCTCAAATCTACTTGAAAACTCCTGAATAATTTATTTATAGACTCACTGTTGATCTATTTCTGTGCCTTTCTATTTCCAACACCCTTTAAAACACTCTTGAGAAAATGCCGACTGAATAACAAAGGGGAAAAATGATCTCATAGGCTTTTCTTCCTTATTTCAATATTTATGGAAACTATTTTATGGTAGATGCTTGTCAGTTGTGAATGCCCTTTTCAACTCCCTCACTTTCCTTTAAATTGTGTGCCGTGACAAGGAGCATCTGGAAATAAAAAATGAGAACATGTTTTATAAGCTATACTTGAAACATTCTTTCTTCTAAATCAGATTTTTGTATATCAGATAGTCACTCTGTGCTGGCCCCACACAGATTCTATTAATTTATGACTGTTTTTTATGTTTTACTGGTAAAAAAAGATTTCATGTGATAAGAAAGTCTCTTAGGAGAGGTGCATCTTTCTTTGATGAATTCACATGTAATAAATCCTTCCATTTTTATCATGCGTCTCACAGAGAATAGGTTGCAGAATTCCTAGGAATAGAAACTAGTATCTTTTTTAAAAAAAGAAAGCCTGGACCAGCCATAACTGATCTCTCTCACCTGGCACCCTGTCTGCAACAGTGGCCAATGCTGATACCTTAGAGAGAGAGGCAAAAAATCCATATAACATACTGTGATTGACTCCAATTCATGGAGTCACTGTGAGTGTTGTGCTACATAATTCCCCTAGTTTGGGTTCAGTACAGGGGTATCTTGGTGAAATTTAATGGCCTATGGTATATAGGTGGTCAGACTAGGTGATCTGATGGTCCGTTCTGAACTTAAACTCTCCGAATCTGTTTGGTAGCATGCTGGCTATGCCACACACTTGGTGGCAAGTGCTATAGGTGTTCCAAGAATTAGGCCCTTCAGGTGCTAACCTTTGGGGAGTTCCCACAAACATTCAGAGTCTGATGAAAAACACGGGATACCTTACAAGGGCTACCAGAAGTGAACAGAGCAGTTACCCTGGGCACCCTTACTTTAACCTACAAACCCAAGATGAACCAACAGTTCCTAACCCAGCCCCTAGGGGGAGTGCAGTACTAGGGTACAAAGGGCAGCTCCTCCTGTCTGGCACCAGAGATCATATTCTCTCCTCCTTCTTTCCCAGTATTGTTGATGCAGATTAGGAAGCAATTTTAACATTGTCAGCTGTTACTTTTGCTGATGTAGATGGAGATATAAAGAATAGCATCATCAATACAATATAGAACAAGTGTTAGTTCAAGTGGTGTCACTGGATTTATCCCTGGAGATGGGAGACCCTAGTACCATCTGTGAAATCAAATGTGTTGTTCTGCTTAGCATTTTGGAGCAGTGATAAATTGAAAAAGAAGACTGTACTAAGTAAAACCATTTTGGGGGAAGAGCTATTTTGTTGCACCTCTCAACAAGAACTTTATTTTGGCCCCATATTAATATTTCATACATTTAAATAAAGAAAGATTTTATAAATTGATGAAGTGATTTTTTTTTTTGTAATTCTAGTGAAAGCAAATGGTTAATAAACAAACAAACACAAATGAAACACAATCATCATATCAGTAAGAACTGGAAAGGTAAATTGGCTGCAGTATAAGCTAAAGAAAAACAGATACAAATGACTTTTATTTTCCAGGCTGGGAGAAATGTAAATACATACAAAGTAAATCTGTGTGTTTTTACACTTCTAGTAATGTGAGGTGTCATTAACATATAATGTAACCAAATTTATTTGCCTGTGACTTAAGTTAAGAGTAGCTTTTTAATAAGGCATAGAGAAATATTGTTCTGATACCTGGTTAGGTCTCAACAGAAGTTCTGCATCTCAGTCACATATTGCTCTGAGCGAGTTTTCCCTTGAGAAATTCAGGTACAAAATAGAAAATTGGTGCATCATTTGATGAATCTGTTCTTGGGTAAAGAGAAAAGAATCAAAGTACTTGATTTGAGGTTTAATGGGCAAAATTTTCTTCATGGAACCTGAAGTGCAAGGGGCAACCTGGTTTTAAGGAACTAGAGTAAGAATCAATTTCCATTCATTTTCCCTCATATGAAAGCACCTTTGCAAGAGTGACTATTTACTCTGCCGTCTGTGTCAGGCAGGCATGATTGTTTAACTCAGAGGCACAGAGTTTAAGGCCAGAAGGGACTACTAGATCATCTAGTCTGCCTTCCTGTATACCACAGCTCATCCGCACCTGGATGCTACCCTGGATTGGTAGGTATTGGAGGGAGAGACAACAGAAACAAATAATGTGAGCGCTCAGGTGCCATCGTGTTCATTCCTTGGACTACAGTGCCCTCTGCAGATATCACTGTTTAAATCAAAATTTCAAGCATCTTTAACTTAACTTTGGGAGCAAACCATGGTTTATGATTAAAAGTCCTGTTACATGGTGCAATCAAGTGCATTATGAAGGAAAAATCATTCTTCAGAAATATCTTTAAGACCTAGGAGAAAATATTCAACCTCTACAGGGATTGTTTAGCAGTATCCAGAGACTGGGACGGTGCAAATGGTCATGGAGAAATCTCCCTCTCCCCTCCTTCCCCCCCAAACTCCTCCCACACACAGATTGAGCTTTGGGATCAGGGAGGGAACACTGCATGCTTTTGGGCCTGTGGAATCTAACTTGACAACGTTTTCTGTAAAACAATATTATGGTTCTGGCCACAAGCAACATGGTAATGTGTTAATTCATGCCTAAGGTCTAATTTCAGACACTGGAGCCTTGAAAGGATGTCGACACAGTGTTTGGTTGTGCAGATTGGCACCGAAGGACATACAGTGAGCATTTATGATTTTGCAGTCAGATATCGGATTTGGATAACCATTTGCTTTGAGTTCCTAGGGGAGCTAATTCCTGTCACTTTGGAAGTCATCTTATTGTGATTATTTTTAATACACATTTTTTGTTAAGACTTCGTACTTTACAGTAGATTACATTTAGTTAAGTTACTTAATGCAATTGTCATCCGTAGCTCTGAGGGAGTCTACAGTCCATTAAAAGGGTACTTTACCAATTCAATTACTAACTGTTGGGGATTTTTGGATTTGTTTTTTGTTTTGTTTTGCCTAGATCCTGATGAGTTTGAGAGGATATATGAGCCACTAGATGTGAAGAGTAAAAAGATTCATGTAGTGGATAGTGGGCTCACCTTTAACCTGCCATACCCCCTTATCTTAAGACCTCAGCGAGGTGTTGATCTCATAATCTCATTTGATTTCTCTGCAAGGCCAAGTGACTCCAGTCCTCCTTTCAAAGTAAGTAAACCAGACCATTCCTTCAGTTTGTATTTTCATTTTTAAGGTGGTTAGGCCCAGATTCTCTAAGATATTTAGTCATCTAACTGCAGTTGATTTCAATGGAAATTATGCACCTACATATCTTTGAGAAACTAGGCCATACTTTTTATCCTCCCATCATGCTGGTGGAAAACTTTGGTCCCGTCATGGCTCCAGCTCTGAAGTAATTGACTTTCACGTCAACAATTTTCTACTCAGCCTCCAATTCTGCTCGCTTTACTCAGGATATTAATTCTACTGAAATAGAAGAGACTACTACCACAAGGAAGGCAGTGGGATTTGACCCTCAACAAAATGTCACTTAAAAGAATTCCTCACCTGATTTTTTTGGAAACCCTGCCTGGACAATGACATGCAGAGTTTGTCCCGTAAATCTTTTTTTTGAAACTACATACTATGATCTGTTGTCTCCCTCTGTAAAAAAATGTTTATAATCCATATTAGGCAAATAAGTTACTTACATTTAATAATAGTAAAAATAAAACAATACAACACAAATATAGAAGAAAATACCATATGCAAGTTCCATAATACAGTAGAATTACAATAAGCAAACACCCAGAAATCTGAACTGCTACTTCAGTCTTCTTTTGATGTCATGTGTATCTCATGTTAAACAAAATACAAAAAGATAAATTCTTACTGTAAGAAGTGAAAAATCATCTCCTTTGTTATCTGTCATAAGCTACTCATTAGATTGTCTATGGAACGTGTATCAGTACGCTTAGGGTTTGTGAACCATAGTGCAGGCTATGGGGATGTGAACTGCAGAGCACACCAAAGTGTTGCAGTCTTACTGCCCTGTATGGATGCAGTTGGTGCAAACAAAAAGATTCCTAGTTCACATTAACGCAGTCTCTTTCAAACAGGAGGGTGCTAACGTGAACTAGATACGTTTCAGTTCATGATAGCAATGTCCACACAGGACAGTTAGATCGCAGTACTTTGGTGCATGCTGCACAGTTCACACCCCTATAGTCCGCACTGTGGTGCAGTGTAAACATAACTTAACCTTAGTTTAAATATTACTAGGTTGTTGTTGTAAATAAATAGTTAATAGGAGTAATGTTTTCAGAAGTATCTGTCTTATTTTCAGACATGACTGACATACTTAGGGCTGGATGCACCGATATTTTTTGGTTCTGATATTTATGTGATACTGAGATCCTCAAAATTTCCACTCAACTACCACCTAAATTCCCTAGCCTCCTAAGGGCTTGCCTATACTTGAAATGCTGTAGTAGCACAGCTGTAGCGCTTCAGTGTAGATGCTACCAATGCTGACAGGAGAGGTTTTCCTATCTGCAAAGATAATCCACTTTCCCAAGAGGCAGTAGACAGGTTGACAGATGAACTCTTCTGTTGATCTAGTGCTGTTTACAGCGGGGATTAAGTCCAGTTGGCCTGTTCAGAATACACCTACTCGATGAGACTTTGCACAAAAGAAAGCCAAGGCTGACTGATCAGGAAGTTGGCAGGAGGGGCGGCTGGTTGAGGAGGTTGGAGGGTAGTGTGCATGTGCACATACGTACGTAGGTACCAGCTCAGTTGCCCAGTGGTCAGGGCTCTCACCTGGGATGTGGGAGACTTCAAATCTCCACTCTACTTGATTTGTAGCAGGAACTTGAACCCAGATCTCCCACATCCCAGGATGAGTACCCAGGCTGTTGGCTGTCCCTCTCTTTTTTTTTTTTTGTGAGAGAGGGTGTAGGTGCCTTGCTCTAGGGGAAGGTTCACAGCTGTGAAGGCCGAGTGGAGATAGGCATCTTCATCCAGCATGGAGTTAGTTGCTTAATTACCTCCGAGGGGTGGGGCTTAGACCACTCCCTGTCCTCAGCATTTCCCATGGGCTACCTTATATGCCTCCCCCTTTCAACATGCTGACTACTGTGAATCCCTCTCTGAGGCACCTAGCTCTCCTCATGCACTGTACAGGGAGTAGAAGTGCGTAACTTGGGGTTGAGGATTCCATTGGATTGCCACACCTAAATCCTGCTATGATTTCAATGAGATTTAGACTCTGATAGTGCCTGAGTCACTTTTGAAATTGAGACTTAGGCTCCGAAGTCACTTAAGTGCTTTTGAACATTTTACCCTAAATGTAAAAGTATGATTACAGATCAGTAACTGGCCATAAAGTCTTTAAATGAAGAAATGGCTAGAAATTGTAGGAGTCCAATTGTTGTGGCTTGGAGATTTTTCATCAGAGCAGTTCTAGTTGTTGGTTTTTAAAGTATCCAGTGGCATGTGATAGAGATTTAGAACACTCTTTCCCTTTGCCATTCTGACTTCTTTCCAGACAAGAGATTTTCAAACCAAATGAATTTCTCTGTCATTAGTTTAGACATGGAGAACCTGGTCTGACTCTCAGTGAATTCAATGGAAAGGCTGAGAAATGGATCAGACATTATGACTTCTTCAGAAACTCCCTGCCAGAAAGCAGGTTTTCTTTATAATCCGAAAGCTGCTAATTTCTCCAGCTCTAAGCAGAAGTCATTTCCATTTAGTATGTTATTAATTAATCATTAATATAATATTATAGACTGAGCACCAAGCATATGCTTGACACTGCACCAGCATGGGTCCTTGTCCCTTGTAATGTAAAATCTAGTGCACTGATGTGAATTCAGTAGCATTGAATGGGTTTAACTGAGATGAAAATTTGGCACTGTGCCTGCAGGATTAATGGGGCTATTCTTCAAAAATAGATGATGATCGTTGTCACAGTTCAGGGCAACTGCACCTATATCCCCCTCTGTGGTCTAGCAGGAGCACCCGCTCTAGCAGCGTCTGGCTCCCCAGCTGTCACCTCTCTTGGACATAAGAGTGGCCACACTGGGTCAGACCAATAGTCCATCCAGCCCAGTATCCTGTCTTCCAACAGCGGCCAGTGCCAAATGCTTTAGAGGAAATGAACAGAACAGGAACAGGCAATCATTGAATGATCCATCCCAGTCATCCACTCCCAGCTTATGGCAAACTAAGGCTAGGGACACTCAGAACATAAGGTTGCATCCCTGACCATCTTGATGGAAAGCTGCTCCTTTCTCCCTCTTGACCGGGGTATTTCTAGGCTGCACAGTTCCCTGCCTGCGCTGTGAATTCCTTAGCAAGTCAGACTGCCTCAGCAGGCTTGCTTTACCTTCTTCTCAGAGGCTATAAGCAGCGTAAATGCCCACCATTTTAAGTTACCACACAGTTTTTTTTCTAAGCAAGCACTTTTATTCTTGCGGCAAAGGCATTACAGAGAAAATTTATTATAAACAATGAAAGAGCCTACATGTATGCTAATAAGCTAACTAGAGGTCACCTTCTATCTCCACAAGCACTTTGGTCAGTGTCAGTGCTTCCAGCTCTTCCCAGCAGATTGGGACCACTCTTGAACAGAAGATCCTCTCTATTTGCCGGGCCAGAAAGAAGGTCCTGTTGTGATTCAGTTTAAACTCACTCTATTTATCCAAAAATCCTGTGTCTGTGGTACCTCTCTTTAGGTGTTACAACCTAAGTAAATTTGCCTAATCCCTCCCCCCCCACCACAGACACACACAAATTCTTCGCTCCAGGGAAGGGGCTGTCATCACTCTCCCCTATGGAATTACGTACAATCCCTGACCCACAATGATACATAGATTTAATACAGTAAGATTTTCCAAAGAGTTTGGAGGAAATTGCTATATCTGTTACAATAATAATGATTAGGTAAGAGGAAGCCTGCAAAATGGATTGCATGGTGTCATTCAAAAGTGACTCAGATATTCTGTTAGAAAGTACTTTCAGGAAAGTGACCCAGCCTGATAGATGGGGTTGCAGAGTGAAAATTATGGCAGTTTGAGAACCGTTGGGACCTGATCTTCCTTCCTGCATTTTCACTCTCTTTTACTCTGCCAGAGTGATGTAAAGTGGCTGTAGTATACATGAGAGTCAGGTTCTTTGTATTCACATAGGAGTTAGGTGAAGTCCACAGTTTGTTTGGGAAAAGGGAGGTCTAAGTGTACGTCAATCTTACTGTACCACAAGAGTCTCAATCGTATTAGAAATAGCATGAGAAAGGTCCAAGTTTGTAACTGTTGCATGTTGTAACTACTTAAGAAGGTGGTTGCTGTGTAGCTGACGTAAGAATTCTTAAGATTAAACACATACACATTAGCAGCTGGAAAGAATGTAATAGCTGGAATATGAACCAGAATTCCTATGCTCTAGCTTCATAGAGCAACTCCATTATATGACTTAGGGAATGTCTCTGTATCGTCGTGTAGAGATTTATCTTTGTTCAGTCATTGCAATACAGTTGATCATACAATATACTGGAAGTGAAACAGACTTTTCAGTTGTGCCATTGCCAAAGTTAGCCCCGTGTTTCATCTAGGGTTTTCTAAGAATAGTCCCATCCAACCTAAACTAAAGTACTCACTGCAAAATAAAGGTTAAATGACATTATTTCTTAAGTGGCAAGTGTGGAATGCCTTTACAATCTAAACAGACAGACAAAACATGCAGACAGCTCTAAATGACCAGAGAAAGTTTATGTTTCCCAGGAATGTTAAAGCCAACAGATAAACAATAACAGCAAGAAGATTTTCATGGGATATTTAAAGGGACACCATCAATTTGAAATCCTAGTCAGTTGTTAAAATACACCTGTTTTGGAGACCCACTGAAAATTGTTGTGGTTTTACAACCACATTGTCAATTAGAAAAGAAAAATTTCTCTCTCCTCTGCTGCCATGTGTAAGAGCCACTCAATCAACACTGACCATTGACTATGTTGAGGAAGAGTAATATGAGCTATAGACAATTGCAAAGAGTAAACAAACTGAAAAAATAGAGAACTTCTCTCTAATCTCTTTCAACTACAGTAATCAGGTACTATTTGTAACAATAGTAGATTAAAAAAACTCAAACTGTCCCTGTACTTGGCATGCTGCTTAGATCTTCTCTGCATAAACACCCCACATTGACTGAATCCCGAAGTCTAATGCTTAATTAGGCAAAATTCTCTTGCAAATTTGGCCCATTTTTTGTCATTAAGGGAGTGTAGGGTCCATTGTCGTGATTAGCTAGAATCATTGACTTCGTAAGGTCATTGCCACTGAGACATCTTTTCTTTTCTTTCATTTTTATGTTTTCCCAATAGTGTTGTCTGTGCAAGGTTTTAAGTGCCTACTCCTGTACTGCTCTTTGTGTACTGAGCTTTCTGTCTGTTGGTAGGTATTTTGCATGCAGATTGGAAGGTAGCATATAGCAATATTAAGATATTTATTAAAAATAGCAAGAGAGTTTCATGCACTTTTAGACCTTCATATAAATTCCATCAAAAAACTCTAAAAGCCATTTAGGAGCTTGGCAGAGAGCAAAAATGAAAGGCATCAAGTTTTGTCTCAAAGTGATCTCTTCAAAGACTGAGCTATTAATTCGGAACACTGAAGTGTATGACAGACATACTGACATACCTCAACCTAGCAAGCAGCTATAATCTGTAGACGGTAGTTTTCTGCTAGCCGCTTTCACTCTGCCAAAATGGACCTGAGCCAAATTCTGCACTGATACGTACACTTTGTGCAGCTCCCATTGACTTGCTTTTCACAGAGCACACATCAGTGCAGAATTTGCCCTTTGTTTGCAATAGATTTGAAATATGTCTTATGTCTCCAAAACATAGTGAAATGTGCCAGCCGAAGACAATGACTGTATTCACTCATTATTATTTCATACCCACTGCCTTTTAATCTCTTGTGTGTTCAAAATGGTTTTCCAAAGGAAAATCCCATTTTGTTCTGATTATATTTAGATAACACATGGTTAAATATAGACTGGACTTTCCTGCCATTCCACAGTTCGTCCACATTATGTGCTTTTGAGTCATTGTCTTTGTTTATCTCTGTGACCCTCAATAGAAAGTCCCCAACTGTGATGGCTGTTTGTAAACTTTTGAAACTTTACTTCCTCTTTTAGGAAATTTTGCTTGCTGAAAAATGGGCCAAAATGAACAACCTTCCTTTTCCAAAAATAGATCCACATGTGTTTGATCGAGAAGGCCTGAAGGAGTGCTATGTTTTCAAACCCAAGAATACTGATACAGAGAAAGACTGTCCAACCATCATCCATTTTGTTCTGGCAAACATCAACTTCCGGGAATACAAAGCTCCAGGTGTGTTTGTAATAGACACAAAGACACTAAATCTTGGTGTTCCTGGAAACAAGAAATTAATACATCAGTTGTTACATTGTGAATACTTTTTATCAGAAATGCCTAGAAATCTTTCCATAATTGCCATGAATTTCCAAAGCCCCATATAAAAGCAAGTTATTGTTATATAATTTATACTTCATCTCTTAAAACTTTCCTTTTATTTTTTCAAAACGATAAAATATTGTCTCTGTTTTTTGTTGTCTCTATAGGTGTTCCAAGAGAAAGCCAGAAAGAGAAGGACTTTGCTGACTTTGATATTTTTGATGATCCTAATACGCCGTTCTCTACCTTCAACTTCCAATATTCCAATGAAGCTTTCAAAAGGCTTCATGATCTAATGGAATTTAACACTCTGAATAACTTAGATGTAAGTATAGTGTAAAAATGTCTGATTTACACCAGTTCAGAGGTGCTTTAAGGAGTCCACATGGTGATGGGATTAACTAGAGATGAGAATAACCCCCTAAATTTACTGGCTAAAAATCTTTAATTTTTTTTTTCTGCCTGTGTGCGGAAAAGTGCAAACTTGCACAAAAACGTATTTTTTATATGCAGTTAGCTATGCTGTTTTGCATTAATCTTTTTTACACAATTCACAAAGGGAGCACAGCCCAACTAGTAAGATGGAAAAGTTCAGTTTCAAAAAACAAAATCAGTTAACCTTTAAGGATCCTATAGTGCCCTTGATTTGTGTGCAGAATCCCAATGATCTCCATGGAAACTCTACACACCAATTTGAATGTAGAGCACCACCTATAACAGGGAAGATAAATAGCACCATCTCCCAGCTTTCTCACTGACTGGCCAAATCAACGGCTTGATAAAGGCAACTGACAAGACCAAGTGACGTTGGTAGGGAAAGGAAGAGGACAGCTTTCCTTCTCCATTAAGGCTCCAGTTATTAATGGCATCTTGGTTCTGGAAAGAGACTGAATGCCCATGATGACAAAAAATGCCAATTTCCATGTGCAGCTGATTGTATTCATTAGTACCAGACACAAACCTGTCCATGGCCTTGGTGATCCATTTATTTTTACTTCCAAGCTTGTTTATTGCAATACCTTATATTTGTGACAAGCCACACACTGAAAAAGCTCCAGTGAGTAAACAGCTAGCATCTCATCTTGGCTTGCAACTCTGGACTCACTGTAACACTTCAGTCAGTGCTCCCTTCTGTACTGGCTCCCCAGTGACTACAGACTGGTATCTCTGTCTTGATATTCAAAGCACCTATATGGGATTTGGTCCTAGTTCACTGAGAGATCACCTTGACCTTTCACAACCAGGATGCTTCCTTTCACTTGAACTCTGAAGCAGCTGGACCAAGACTAGGGAATTGACCTCAACACTTTCAAATTTTAAAGGCTGGCTCACAGCCCATTAAAGTCAATGGAAAGACTGACATTGATCGTAGTGGGAGTTGGGTAAGGCCCTAAATGAAAAATGTTCAATAAAGCTTTCCTGGATACGTTCTTTATGAACTTATGCTTCCATGCAATGCACACAGAAACACAAAAACTGTGAACTGGTGGAGTTATTTCCCCTGCAGACTGGGAAGGGAGGGAGAAAAGAAGTACACCTCTACCCCGATATAACGCTGTCCTTCGGAGCCAAAAAATCATACCGCATTATAAGTGAAACCGTGTTATATTGAACTTGCTTTGATCCTCCAGAGTGCGCAATCCCACCCCTCCCAGGACGCTGCTTTACCGTGTTATATCTGAATTCGTGTTATATCGGGTCACATTATATCGGGGTAAAGGTGTAGTTCTTTCTATTTTAACTGCTCAGATACTACACTGATAGGGTCCTGTATAAAGCAGGGAAAGAGATGGATGAGATGGGCAGTGAGATTTAGAGAGGAGAATTTTGCCCTTTCTTATGGCATCTGGTCTTAAAGTCTGGAATTCCAGAGCTGCAGGAAATACAGTCATGCATAATCATCTCTTCTTGTAACTGTGTAAGCTCCGAGGTAATCATGCTGCTGAAATAACAGAGATATTTTCCATTAAAAAGAAACAGCTAAAGAATGTCTCAGGAGCTATAGAACCATAGAAATGTAGGGTTGGAAGGATCTTGAGAGGGTATCAAGTCCCTTCACTGACAGGGATTCCACAGCCTCTCTTGGAAGCCTATTCAGAGTTTATAATCCCCAGATCCTTTTAAGCAGCATTACTTCCTAGCCAGTTATTCCCTGTTTTGTAGCTCTGCATTTCATTTTATATGTGTATGAAGATTATTTTATGTACTGATAGTTTCCTGCCTTAACAGAAGAACTGGATAGAGTGTAACGAAATCTATAATGCTTTTCATGTCTGAGTTCCTGTGCTTGTTCAGGGTTCATTCCAATTTGGGTTAATGTTCTAATCAAAGGGTATATCTACACTACGGGATTATTTCGATTTTACAGAAACCAGTTTTTTAAAACAGATTGTATAAAGTCGAGTGCACGCGGCCACACTAAGCACAGTAATTCAGCAGTGTGCGTCCATGTACCAAGGCTAGCGTCGATTTCTGGAGCGTTGCACTGTGGGTAGCTATCCCATAGCTATCCCATAGTTCCCGCAGTCTCCCCCGCCCATTGGAATTCTGGACTAGATCCCAGTGCCTGATGGGACAAAAAACATTGTCACTGGTGCTTCTGGGTACAGCCTCAACCGTCCCTTCGTGAAAGCAGTGGCAGCCAACCGTTTCGCTCCTTTTTTCCTGTGTGAACTGTGCAGATGCCATACCACAGCAAGCATGGACCCTGCTGAGCTCAAGACAGCAATCATGGATGTTTTAAAGATCTTGTGCAGTCTATGCTGAACTGGGACCTGCAAAGCCAGGCGAGGAGTAGGCAGCTACGGCAGAGCGGCGACAAGAGTGATGAGGACATGGACACAGAATTCTCTCAAACTGCGGACCCCGGCACGTTGGAGATCCTGCTGGTAACGGGGCAGGTTCTAGCCATGGAACACCAATTTCGGGCCCAGGAAACAAGCATAGACTGGTGGGATCGCATAGTGTTGCAGGTGTGGGATGATTTCCAGTGGCTGCAAAACTTTCGCATGCGTAAGGGCACTTTCATGGAACTTTGTGACTTGCTTCCCCTTGCCCTGAAACGCCAGAATACCAAGATGAGAGCAGCCCTCACAGTTGAGAAGCGAGTGGCAATAGCCCTCTGGAAGCTTGCAATGCCAGACAGCTACCGGTCAGTCGGGAATCAATTTGGAGTGGGCAAATCTACTGTGGGGGCTGCTGTGATGCAAGTAGCCAAAGCAATCATTAAGCTGCTGCTACAAAAGTTTGTGACTCTAGGAAATGTGCAGGTCATAGTGGATGGCTTTGCTATAATGGGATTCCCTAACTGTGGTGGGGCGATAGATGGAACCCATATCCCTATCTTGGCACCGGAGCACCAGGGCACCCAGTACATAAACCACAAGGGGTAGTTTACAATGGTGCTGCAAGCACTGGTGGATCACTAGGGATGTTTCACTAACATCCACGTGGGAGGGCCGGGAAGAGTTCATGACGCTCGCATCTTCAGGAACACTACTCTTTAAATGGCTGCAGCAAGGGAATTACTTCCCAGACCAGAAATTAACAGTTGGGGATGTTGAAATGCCTGTCATTTATCCTGGGGGGACCCAGCCTACCCCTTGATGCCATGGCTCATGAAGCCATACACAGGCAGCCTAGACAGTAGTCAGGAGCTGTTCAGCTACAGGCTGAGCAAGTGCAGAATGATGGTAGAATGTGCATTTGGCCATTTAAAGGTGTGCTGGCGCACATTACTGACTTGCTCAGACCTCAGCCAAACCCATGTCCCCTTTGTTATTGCTCCTTGCTATGTGCTCCACAATCTCTGTGAGAGAAAGGGGGAGACCTTTATGGCAGCTTGGGAGGCTGAGGCAAAACACCTGGCCGCTGATTACGTGCAGCCAGACACCAGGGCGATGAGAAGAGCACATCAGGAAGCGGTGCGCATCAGAGAAGCTTTGAAAACCAGTTTCATCATGGGCCAGGGTACGGTATGACTGTTGTTTGTTTCTCCTTGATGAAACTCCCCTCCCCCTTGATTGACTCATTCCCTGTAAGCCACCCACCCTCCCTCTTCGATTATCGCTTGCTTCTTAAGGAAATAAAATCACTCTTGTTTAAAAATCACATATTCTTTATTAATTAATTATAAAAAGAGGGCGAGAACTGATAAGGTAGCCCGGGTGTGGTTTGGGAAGAGGATAGGAGGGAAGGAAAAGGCCACTAAAAAATTTTCAAAGTAATGACAGCCTTTTGGTTGGGCTGTCCATGGGGGTGGAGTGGGCGGGTGCACAAAGCCTTCCCCCACGCGTTCTTACACATCTGGGTGAGGAAGATATGGAACATGGTGAGGGGAGAGGGTGGTTATGCAGGGGCTGCAGCAGCACTCTAAAATCCTACTGCTGTTCCTGAAGCTCCACCATATACTGGAGCATGTCAGTTTGATCACGCAGCAGCCCCAGCATTGCATCCCGCCACCGCTGATCTTCCTGCTGCCTCCTCTCATCTCAGTCGTCTCTCCTCTCCTCACATTCATCCCTCCTGTCCTCACAGTCATGGCATCTTTCCTGTACTTTGATAACACGTCCTTCCACTCATTCAGATGAGCTCTTTCATTGCAGGTAAACATTTTGTCTCGCATCTTTTTTTATCTGAGATAGCCTTCAGGACATAGTAGGGAGGCTTGAAAAATTTGCAGCTGCATGAGGGAGGGAAAAAAGTGAGAGAAGTATTTAAAAAGATACATTTTACAGAACAATGGTTATACTCTTTCACGGTGAACAACACTATTCACCTTACATAGCACATGGTGATCTGACTACAAGGTGTGCATTTATGCATCGTTAATCATTGAGTGCCTGCAGCCTGTGTTAGAGATCTCACAGACAGGTCCGGCAGCAGAATTCACGGTTGCATGCGGCCATGGTAAGCCAGTTTCTTTCGTCCTGCAGCCTTCATCTGATCCAGCGCCCTCCTTTCCCAATAGGAAGCAAGTCCGCTGATGCTGCTTCTTCCGTTAACGCTCAGCAGCAGAAAACCACTCCCCCATCCAGTTCTCTGGGATGATCGCTTTACCCCTCCCCCACTGCGTGGCTGGTATCATAGAAGATCACAGCTAAACACCCCGCTCCCTCCTCCCACCGTGTGACTTGGTAGCAGGAAGATCCCTGCATCCAATGCGAAAAAGTCCAGGGCCAATCATCCCCCTTCTCCTGCTTGGCTACCTGCAGGGAAGGATTCTTTTAAGCCACAGGCAAAAGACCAGTAGCAATGGCCATTTCTGTCCCCTTAATTAAATTCCTGAATTTCAACCAGGTTACCATGAACATATCACTTCCTGAGGATAACATAGTGAGATAAAGAACGGATGTTGCTTGAATGCCAGCAAACACCGGACCATACGCAGCTAGGCTTGTCATGCACATGATCCAGAATTACTTGCCTACAATGCATGCGTGGTCAAGTGCCTACCTGGAGGACGGAAATAAGGCTGCCTGCCCAGAAACCTTCTGCAAAGGCTTGTTGGAGTACTCTCCAGAGAGCTTCATAGAGAGTCCCTGGAGGGATTTCGTATCTCATCCCCCAGAATTGTTAACAGGACTTTTCGAATACTGTACTGGCCAGCGAATGCACCCATTCCTTCAGGGCACCAATAATCATAAAGAACGCTTGCTTTAAACCATGTTTATATTACCAAAGGTACACTCACCAGGTCCCTCTCATGGGGCTTCATTGTTGGAAGTGGCCATTGGGAGGGGCCTGGAAGGTAAATTCCCATCACGGTGAGAAAAAGCTCCTGGCTTGTTGGGGGAACAGAGTGCTGTGTGCTCTTTGCAAACTTTGTCCTCTCTTCCTCCTCCTATCTTCCCGTCCACAGAACCTCAGGCATGACTAAGATTACCACCACCTGGGATTCCACAGACAGGTGTGGGTAGTGGTGGCGAACGCTCTAAGAATGCATGCAGCTCAGCGTCAAAGCGCGGCTATGTTTTTCAGCCCTGCTCCGGACCCTTCCATTTGCTTCTATTGGTTTCTGGTAGGCTTGTCTGAGTCCCTTAACTTTCACACGGCATCGTACTGATTCCCCTGCTGTGGCCTCTCCGCAGTCATATGCCATTGGAAATTTTTTCAAATGTTTTTGTATTTCGTCTTTGGAACGGAAGTTCGTTAAGCAGGAATCCTGCTCCTCATAGGCGATCAGATCCAGTACCTCCGCATGCAGTCCATGCTGGAGCGTCTTTTTGATTCTCTCAGGAGACTGCATTGTTACCTGTGGCGATGAGCTCTGCGTGGTCACCTTTGCTGTAGCTCTCCACGCTGGACAAACAGAGAAATGAAATATCAAAAGTTCACGGGGCTTTTCCTGTCTACCTGGCCAGTGCATCCGAGTTCAGATGGCTTTCCAGAGCGGTCACAATGGTGCACTGTGGGATACCGCCCGGAGGCCAATACCGTCGAATTGCAGCCACACTAACCCTAATCTGACATGGCAATAATGATCTGAGTGCCACTCACCTCGTCGGGGAGGAGTACAGAAATCGGTTTTAAGAGCCCTTTGTATCTATATAAAGGGCTTCATTGTGTGGATGGGTGCAGGGTTAAATCGGTTTAAAGCTGCTAAATTTGGTATAAACGCGTAGTATAGACCAGGCCTAATCTGTTTTTTGTTTTTACTGTTCCATTATTACTGTATCTGAGCTCCACCCAGGTAACTGGGTGAAGCCATTTGGTTCTGTGGCCTAGGGGAAAAGCAGTGAAGTTCTGGAACAGCCTTCCAAGGGAGAAGTGAGGGCAAAGTAACCAATTGGCTTCAAGACTGAGCTTGATACATTTATGGAGGGGATGGTATGATGAGATTGCCTGCCATGGCATGTAGCAGATTTGTCACTGCTAGCACCAAATATCTCTAACAGCCAGTAATGGGACACTAGATGGGGAGTGCTCTGAGCTGCAACAGAGAATTCTATAGGTGTATGACTGTTGGGTCTTGCCGAAATGCTCAGGGTCCAACTGACTGCCATGTTTGGGATCTGGAAGGAATTTTCCCCCAGGTCAGATTGGCAGAGGCCCTGAGGGTTTTTTGCGCAAGTCACTTGCTGGTTTAAACCAAAGTAAATGGTGATCTTCAGTAATTTGAAATCTTTAAATCATGATTTGGGAACTTCAGTAGCTCAGCCAGAGGTTATGGGTGTATTAAAGGAGTGTGTGGGCGAGGTTCTGTGGCCTGCAATGTGCAGGAGGTCAGACTAGATGATCATGATGGTCCCTTCTGGCCTTAATCTATGAGATGTATTCTGAGCTCTGCTACTTACTTTTCTGGGTGACTTTGAAGAAGTGATTTCACCACTCTGTGGTTCTGTTTCCTCATCTGAAGTGGGGATAATGACATTTGCCATCTTTGTAAAGTGGTCTGAGTTCTATGGATGAAAGTTGCTATATAAGATACATAATTCTTAAATAATGCTTTGGTAAATAATGAGCTCAGAATCAGTCTACTAGAGAGTATTTGTTCTGCTGAAACTCTAATCACTAAATGGTTTTAAGTTTGAGCTAGGAAAATAAAAGTAAAATTTAAAACAGAAGTCATATTAATGATTTAATGTTACTATTAAATCTGAATATTCTTGTAATGTTTGATTTACACCCCAAAATCAGATCTGGACCAAATTCTGATTTCATATACTGCAGTGTAACTCCATTTACTTCAGTCATTACACCTGATTTACATTACTTTAAACAAGATCAGAATCAGGGCCACAGTATATTTTTGTTCTAGTGATTTCACTCAACAGTTGTAATTTTTTTCTGCTGCAAGTTTCAGATCTTTGTAATAAGTACATGATCAAAATATGCCACCTACTGGCTATATTGCCTTCCACTTTCAACATCAAAGAATTAGGATTTTTAACATAGACATTTTTTAAAGACAGTCTTCCTCTTTTGTGCTGTATAATTTTCTATAGAAGGCACCGAACATTATTTCATAACAAGATTGTCCACAGCAGAACTGAAACAGCGGATGAGAAATGTTTACATGACTCATTCATGAGGTTCTTCAACTAATTCAGGTAGCAGTGCAGACATTCTCTTTAGATGATCCATGGAGTATGAAATCAAGCCAAAGTAGATGAATTTAGCTTTCTCTCTTTTGTTTAGCTGCTGCTGCTCCTGTGCTCTTCCCTTTTTGGCAGAGTGAATATTTGAGTTTGCAGTGATTTATAGAGGCAAAAAAAACCCTGACCTTTTTTCCTCTCCAGACTCTTGCATATCCTGGCAAATGACCTCTTTAAATGGACATGCATTTGCTTTTTAAATTTCGATGGGCAATCTGCCACCACTTCATGGTTCTTTACTGACGATCTTGCTATTCCTCTGTTGACTAGTGGCCCCTGTTAAGTCCTCACAGCCATTAAGTTTATGTTGTATTTTTAATCAAAGGGTAGAGACATTGCATGGACCAAAGGCTTATGGGACTTCTGGTGTGACCAAAATGAGGGTAAAGGCAGGATGACCTAGGAATTAAACTGTGGCAAAATAGTTCCTCACTTTATACTCAGGACACACTAACTTCTTTCATTGTCAGTTATCAGGATAGAGCCCCAAAATAAGACACTTTCTCGGTGTTTATTTGTCAGGTCTTTTAGTGCATATTGTTGATGCTATCATGATAAAAGGACTGTATTAGGACAAATCGTAATTCATAATAAGCTACCATATTATACAGCCTTCTCATTTCAAAATTCTCCAGTCTTCCAGATGTGACCTATATTTTATCAGAAATTACTATTTAAAAAAAACAGCAAACTAGTGATTTACCATAAGAGATTGAGAAGTAGTTAGGATTCTTTTTGAGGGAGGTGTGTGTGTGAGGAGAAGGAACGATGTTCTTTTTTTCAAAAATTTCAACATACAGTTTGTTTATTTGTTGTTAAAGCCCCTTCTTCTAAGCAATACTGGCCTGCTTCTGGTATTAAGAGCAACAGTTGTACAAGCTGATATGGCTTTTTGCCGTCGGTTAAAGAACCACCTCCAGTGTCAATTCTTTGCCCTGAACTTTGACTCTGTTTTACAGGTGATCAAGCAAGCAATGGTGGAAAGCATTGAATACAGAAGACAGAATCCATCCCGCTGCTCTGTGTCCCTCAGCAATGTTGAGGCAAGAAAATACTTCAACAAGAAGTCTCCAAGCACTAAGCATACGTAGGATATGTACTGCAAGTGCCACTCCTCCAAGAAATTTGCTAAATCTATGTAACTGGATCTGGACATGAGTTACAACACACCATTGCTCAGGTGAAGGGGCCATGTGAAACTGAGAGAAGCATTTTTTGTGAAATTTTATGTTTCACTGTGATTTGTACTTTTTTACATTTTTGTTTTGCATCTACAAACATTTACAAAATTCCAGCATAAATGGCAATTTCTTTATTTTAAAAAATATAGACTTGTGCATGCTTTGGATGCAAAGTAATTTGGTTCAAAATGCTCCTATTTTTGTAAAACATCTGCCAATTTCATGAATATTTTCTCTCAATATTTTCGATTTTAAATGTTTGTTAAAATGGCGACTGTGTCCAGGCTCCTGGAAGGGCCACACTGAAAATGCCACATGCAGGGCAGACTGCAAGGAACAGGAGCAGACAATCCCTCAAACTGGTGGTTTATCCTATAATTAGATTCATCAAACCAGTAACAAAACAGCTTTTGTAATACCACACTGATTAACCAGAAGCCAAACACAATCCCCTGTAAACATTCCAGCCCTTGGCTTCCATCTAGACAACCAAGTCTAATACAGTGAGGAGTTAATGAAAACCCATTTCATTATATGTGAGCTTCTTTCTAATGCCAGAGGATCAGACACATACTTCCAGGTCAATATGAATCTCACCCAAATACTACGCTGTCAGCCAATCTTTAGTAAACAAACTAAAGATGTAATAATAAAAGAAAAGAGTTATAAATGGTTAATAGATCACATACACACAAATAATTCCAAGTCCTTATATCAAGTTTGTAGCAATGATGGAATATATCAGGGTGGCCAACCTGTGGCTCCAGAACCACATGCAGCTATTCAGAAGTTAATGTGCAGCTCCTTGTATAGGCACTGACTTGAGGGCTGGAGCTACAGGTGCCAAATTTCCAGTGTGCCAGGGGCTGCTCACTGCTCAACCCCTGGCTGTGCCACAGGCCCTGCCTTCACTCCAGTCCTCTCCCCACCAACCCCCGAGCCTCCTGCATGCCACGAAATAGCTAATTGGGAGGTGATAGGGAGGGGAAGTTGCTGGGAGCTGGGGGGGGGGGAGGGGAGAGGGCGGGACATATTACGGTGGCTCTTTGGCAATGTACATTGGTAAATTCTGGCTCCTTCTCAGGCTCAGATTGGCCACCCCTGGAATAAATTGATGGCTTGTAGAGTCTCTCTGGTAACTTCCAAAAAATTGGAAGGTCCTCAGTTCAAAGTTCATGATCCATTGGGATCAGGGTCTCATTGTGCTGGGCACTGTGCAAGTGCACATAAAGATGTGATCGCTTCCCTAAAAAGCTTACAGTCTGATTTAAAACAATTCAATGAGGGGGTGTAACAATCACTACGGGGAGGAGGGAAGGAGAATGATGAGGATGATGAGATCTCATGTGACGTAGGTTACCTGTGTGCACAGCTTGATGGTTGTGAATTAGATGAAAGGATGTCTGGTTTACTTCTAAAAAAAGAATTATCATAGAATCATAGAATATCAGAGTTGGAAGGGACCTCAAGAGATCATCTAGTCCAACTCCCTGCTTAAAGCAGGACCAATCGCTTCTCTCTTGAGTTCTCACTTGATTGCCGCTCAGCCCAGCAGTCATTAGCTGTCACATAGGTGTCACAGCAGAAGTGGCATTTGAAGTGGAAGAAGCTTTGTTCAAGGAGGGTTTGCTATGTGTGATGGACAGTGCAGTAGGGAACACAGACACTTGTGGGAGAACCAGACGTAAGCATTCCAGGCTGGAGCTCAAGAACTTTATCAGACCTTTATCCTCAGTGGTTGTGGCTTACACACTATGAGTAGAATTAAGCACATGCGCAAGTCTTGGCAAGATCAGGGCCTCAGATTGTAAACTCTTCAATGCAAGGTCCTTGACTGAAATCTAAAGTCACTGACAAAACTATTGACTTCAGTGGAGCCAGGAATTCCCCCCTTTATCTTTTTACTTGTCCATTAGGTTCCCACCAAGCTTGGCACTGTATAAATAATAAAAATCACAATTAGCAACACTGCTTCTTGCAAAACCTGCTGAAAGCTAATCTGATTTTTTTTATCTGATAATTCTCACAATAAACAATTTTTACAGCAACTGCTCATTTATCAAAGAGATTACTGTTAATCCAGTGATGGTTCCTTTTATTGTGAGTTATAGCACCATTTTTAATTGTCTAAGATCTTCATACCCATGAGGAAGTAAGCAATTATAATGAAATTTTCTTAATAGTTACTGCATCGTCCTTCCTTAAATTTATATGTAATCCCAGCTAATTAATAAACACTTCCCTTATTGAGGAGTAGGTTTTATTTGTGTTTGAATTAGTACTTTGTTTAAAATCAAGAGAGAAAATAAAGGTAATTTATTTTACCGATGCATAATTTAAACGTTTGCAGCAAATGATTGAAAACAGGGAGAAGCTGGTACCACCTTTATATTGTAATATTTTTTTTTTCTAAATATATTGTTTTTTCTTTTGGTTAATGTGATAATATTTTTATTTCATAATATATATTTTCTGTGATGCTCACAAAGTGTAAGATTTACATTATCACATTATTATGTTATCAGATGGCAAAATATAAATAAAACTTGGTTTGTGGCATTCGTTGTTTCAGGAGGCATATGCTAATTCTCAGACAGTGCACTGTACTTTACATTTCATTGTGATACAGGCTCAGATGTTCCGAACTAATGAGAGTGGAAACCAGTGAGACTTATACGAGCAAGGCATGCCGGTACAGCTGGTCTATAACAAGATGTAACTTCTGTGAAAATTTTAACTAAAATGTCTTTTTAGTTGAAATTCAACCTTTAGTTAAAGAATTGAATTTGGGAAAATTTCAGCCAGCTCTGATAACAGATCTGGCCCTTGTTTATCCTTGTCACAGGGGTGTTAAAACATCACTCTGGGAGAAATTCTATGCTGTATCTAAGGCTCTGCCATTGTTGGGATTCTAGAAAAGGTCAGCCCTGGTCTTTGGGAATGAAAGCAGGTGGGCTGAAGGGTTCCCTTTCCATGACTGAGAGTCAGGTCCCAGGAAATGTGGCAGAGAGGCCCAGGGAGGAAACAGTGCTGCATCGTGCTGAGACCCAGGGAAGCTTAACGCATATGAGGGATTCAGTGTCTGGATCCCCGCACACCAGTCTGGTGAGCTGGCAGCACAGGGGTTCTAGATCTATGACAACTCACTTTTCTGATGGGAAGGGAACACTTGAGTGTTGTAAATCTTTTCATGAGGGACCATTTTATTACTATATGGCAACCAAGGCTGTCAGTCTGACACTGGCCATCACCACTAGGGCAGCAAAATGTAAGACAAATCAAAACTCTCACTAATATTTTAACATGAATGAGTACAGGACAGACCTTTCCAATACGCTTACACCAGCAAATTTTCTTGAGTCCACATGGATAGCAACCTGGCGTTACTGTTTCAGAGTAGAAGCCGTGTTAGTCTATATCCGCAAAAAGCACAGGAGTACTTGTGGTACCTTAGAGACTAACAAATTTATTTCAGCATGAGCTTTCGTGAGCTACAGCTCACTTCTTGGGATGCATTCTTTGGATGTGTTACTGTGGATTTAAAACTAAAAGGACTTACCATTCAGAACCAGAATAGCTGCTAATGCTTTCCCTTTTGGGAAAGTCTGCTGTTCATCTGGAAGCACTTGACTGGAATTTGTTTATTTGGCAAGAGAAACATCTGAGATGACTTGGTCTTCCCAACTAATTTATTGATGAGTCTGTTTTTGTTTATTCCAGTTGTTAGCAACAATCAAATGAAAATCTTTCACAAGCCAACATTCCTAAATATAAAAGAGGAAATCTATCTGCGTGCAGTAGAAAGTGATGCATTCAAACCTAATTCAGCTCAGCTGTAGCGTAGGAGGCTTAGCCAATTGTCATGCAGTGTATTAGAAATTATATAAAATATGAATAGTAGCGCAGAAAAAGTAAATATCTTCCTACCTCCTCACAAATGACATGAAACCAATAAAATTGTTTTCTGCTTAAACCAAGTATTTGGTCCTATGATTCATAATTAGAGCTTGGTGACATTTTTTGACAGAAACTTGCAGATTTGGAGCAGCTTGAAACATTTTGTGAATTTGTGTAGATTTCATTCAGTTGCTTTGGGTGGGGGAAAATAATCCAAAAACCTGGTATGTTTTGTTTTGAAATGAAACACCAATTTTTCAATTCAAAATGATTTTTTGCTTTCAAATTTCCTTTCATTTCAGTTTGAATGAAATGAGTCATTTCACCCAATTTTTTCTACTTTTTGATTCTCCAAAACTCGATGGGAAAAAAATTCAGATCAACCCAAAACAATTTTTTCTTCAATTTGTCGTATTTACCAGAAACTCAAAACATTTGTTGTTCATGCAGCAATATTCGCACTCTTTTTTTTCAAGACTTTAGCTGTTTTATTGGTTGTGCTATTTTTTCCTACAAAGTAGTTTGTTAGTTTAACAAAATAATAATTGCATTTGGAGCTGGTTGAAATACATTTCAAAATATGGACAACATTTTAAAATAAAAAAAAGTTTGACTATATTTTCAAGTGCCCATCCCTTCTCTCGCATGTGCACATGACCTTTCTTTTCCAGCCAACTACGGAGCTGGTTGCTATCCTTCAAATGTTGGGAAAAAAACAAGCAAACAAACAGGAAAACATTCTAAAAAAAAAATATGTGTTTTCTTCCTCTGTTTTCTGCAACAGGCTCCACGTTGGGGTATGACTAGGTTTGGGGGAAGGGAAGAAACATTGTGCTTTAATATTCTAAGATTACTGGCAATAGTCTGGTCTTATCTGGACTGTTCATAAAAACTCATGGCCCAATCCTGCTCTGATTGAAGTCAAGGACAAAATTCTTGTTTTCAGGATTGGGCCTAGAACAGAAATTTTAAAAAGTGTGTGATGAAAATGGCATCATAGAGAGCCATATTCATATATCTCACTGATTTCCAGATTAAATTTCCTCAGTTTTTAAGTAAAAAGCTATCCCATCCCCACAAATGCATTCCAGGGTCCAAAAGTCAAACTGTTTTCTTTCCATCTCACTCGTCATTGTCATCATGGAGGTTCTCTGGGCCAAATCAAGGCCCCAGCCTCTTAAAAGATTTGTATAAGTGTCGTTAATGACATCTATGGGTTGGCACAGCCATGTCGCCTTTTTTGAACACCCTCCACAGTGAACAGAGGTGGAACAAGGAGCCATTGCGACAGCTCAGTGCTACTTTAGGATCCCCATGGATGGAGAGAATCCCCCAGTGTAACACTACTTCAAGGCAGCTTTATGTCCCAAAGCTGTACTGTTGCTGGGAAAAGCCTACTGAGTTTGGGCCCTATGGCTATGCCCTGGAGGCATCACTCAGATTCCTTGTCTCGACATGTTGATACTGACCATATGGTGGAGTTTCCAATTTGGAAGTCAGATGTATTAAATGTCTATTTACATTATTGAGGGGGGAGGGCGGGTTGGTTTTTTTTTTTCGGCCAAGAGCAAATTTGTGGGCTGAACTCTGACTAACCTGGAAAGCACAAGAAATGAATCCGTATGAACATTGATGTCAAGATTTGAATGTACGCAGCAGAGAAAGAAAATTGCGTCAGTATCAAATCTCTGTTTTGACCCAAAGTTTTGTCGGCAGGATGAAATTTGAGAAAGAATAGGAAAGGAATTAGAAACCACTAAGGTCTTTTCTTTAAGGCACTCTATGTTGGCAAGGGATCTGTCTGCTTTCAGGCCACCGGAAGGATTCTTTTGTTCAAAGCAGTCTGTAACAGCAAATGGATTTGATGTTAGTAACACAGGTTATACAACCAAACAAATTTACATGACACATGCTTTCCCTGCTGCTCACTCAAGTTGAAAGTATGTCGACATTTCCTGAAGCTGTAATTTCACCTATTACTCTTACTTCTTTTACTTACATAGGGTTAGATTTGTGTACTAATCTTCTGAGTCATCAAATTGTTATAAATGTAAACTTGCCCTTCTCACGCGAGGGGAAAAAATAAAGATCATAGTGGTTCAGCAAAAAAGACTATAAATCATGAGAGTTAAACAGTAAGCTAAATTCCATGCAAAAAAAGTCATGTTGATAAGCAATGATTAGATTTATAAATTGATCTGTGAAAAAATTGACCTTCATTCTGCTCCCTTGTGTTTATAAAGACAGTATTTTAAAAGTATAACTCGTGGCTGTTAATACAACATTTTATATAATAGAAATTGGAATTTCTTATGTGACCTTACAGTCGGTTACAATTTAGTGTATACAGATCAGAGTTTGGCTTGATTTTTAGAACATAATGAGCTCCCCCAAACAAGCCAAGTTTGTGAAAAATCAGTAGTGTGAAGGTTTGAAATGCTTAAAGTTGAATGGCCCAAAGTCCGAGATGATCCGGAGTTTGAGAAGATATTGAATTTTAGGTGATCTCTAATTTGAGGAAATCTTCTGTGTGACATTCTCTAGAAACTAATCAGATCCCAAGGAAGGGGAATGACACAGTGTTCTAACAACACTAGTTTTGAATCAGTTTAGAAAACTGAATGACAGTGTTGCAGCTTTAACTTAAAAATATTGAACTGGTTTTATTCAAAGCAGGCTCGTGCTGAGTGACATGACTTTAATGCTGAAGTGCCTTTAACACTGACACAGTTTTGTAATTTTGCACTTAATTGTAACAATATTTGATGCTTCAATGACACTTTCGATCTGAGGATCTCAAGTGCTTTGTAGACAATGGTGAATAAGGCCATACAACATCTATGTAAGGAAGGTATTATTGTTTCTATTGCATAGCAAGGGAAACCAAGCCATAGATGTTATGAGACTGACCAAGGGCTACAGAGTATATCTGTGGCAGGTCCAGGACAAGAATTGATGTCTTCTTTTATTTAGGTTTTTGCTTAATTCACTAGCCTTCCAGCCAAGCCATTAGGTCAATATTTTCAAATCTGAATGACTAAAATTAGGCACCTAAATCCAGATTTGGGTGCTTAAGTAAAGTCATCTCTTTTTCAAAGGTGCTAAGCACCCAGTCACTCCAATTAATCCCAATTACTTCAGTGCAGGTACAGACACACTTTCTGCAACACTCTCTAATTTAAGTGCTTCTATCTTTTGAGCAGCCAAATTGTGACATTGAGGGCCAGATTGTCACAAATACTGAGTCCCTCTTCCTGCACCTCACAGCTCCTATTGACTTGCCCTGGAAAGTAAATGGGAGCTGTGGGTGCTCAACATCTCTGTAGGGAAGGCTAGAAGTGTCTCAATCTGGATTTATATGCTAGTTAATGGGAGTTTTTTTCACTGCATTCAGTAGGAACACGATGTAAGATTGAAGTTCATCATCTAGATATGCTAAATATGTGTTTTGCCAAGATGTTCTGTAGGATGGATTATAGGGAGCAGGGAAAGGGAATAATGAAACAACACTAAGTTAAATTGAGGCAAATATTTTGCTTGAATAGCCATAAAACACAGAGACTGATTTTTTGCAGCTGTAGATTTCAAACAAATATTTGCTTTTGTTTCCAATTTCTTTTAATCCAGAGGATTAGCGAAAGGAAATTTTATTTGCTAGGTCTGCCAAATGCTGTTATGATGCTGTTATGAAAGTTGAGAGTCTGTTCATCTGTGCTGAGGGGGGAATGTGGCTTGTCAGAGTTCACATCTCCAGTTTTGAGATGGTAGCTCATTGAAAATGACAGCTCAGAAATCTGCTATGTGAATCAATATGGACGTGTTGGTCTCAGAATAAGAATACACAACTTCTGTTTAAAATATTAGTGCTAAGCTCAGACTCATAACAGACAATGTAAACAGACACACCACTGATGGCTGGGAAGACTGAGTCTGGCCGTTGTTCTGAATGTTATATATATTCTTATGTTTGTTTAAGAAATTCTAGCCAACCAAATTAAGGCACTGTGAAAACAATGTGACCCCTTTTCCCATTTGTGATGACATGCACCTTTATATGTGCCAGTAAACGCAAGTGGAGACTACTCAGTGCAACTTCTTCAACAAATGTCAGAGGGGTAGCCGTGTTAGTCTGGATTTGTAAAAGTGGCAATGAGTTCTGTGGCACCTTATAGACTAACAAGCATATTGGAGCATGAGCTTTTGAAATTTGTTGAAGAAACAGCAACGAATTCTGTGACACGTTATAGACTAACAAATGTATTGGAGCATGAGCTTTTGAAAGCTCATGCTCCAATATGTTTGTTAGTCTATAACGTGCCACAGAATTCGTTGCCGTTTCTTCAACAAATTTACTCTCTGGATTTTTTTCTTCAAAGCGTGGTATGCTGTTACCTACTGATGAACATTGATCAGTGGGATCAGAGCCCCACTAAGCAAGCATGGGTATGTCTACACATACAGGTCTAAATTAACTGTTAACACTCAAGAAAGAGATCTTTGCATCATTGTGGATAATTCTCTGAAAACATACACTTCAATGTACAGTGGCAGTTAAAAAAGCAAACAGAATGTTGGGAATCATTAGGAAATGGATAGATAATAAGACTGAAAATATCACATTTCCTCTATATAAATGCATGATATGCACACATCTTGAATACTGTGTGCAGATGTGGTCACCCCACCTAAAAAAATATATATTGGAAATGGTACAGAAAACAGCAACAGAAATTATTAGGGATATGGAAAGGCTTCCATGTGAGGAAAGCTTAATAAGACTGGGACTTTTCAGCTTGGAAAAGAGATGAATAAGGGAAGATATGATAGAGATCTATAAAATCATGACTGGTATGTAGAAAGTAAAATAAGGAAGTGTTAGAGGCTGAAAATCTTTCAGAGGTTTATGTTCTGATGAGATTTTCCATGTCTTTAGCTTCTGGGTAGGCTAGAAATATCATCATTTTCTAAGGTAGACCCATCCTCTGCATATCCCAGAGTATTTTGTGGTTGATCTACGTATTAAGCTGTACAGGGTGTAGGCTGTTTCCTCCTTTATGTCTTATTCAGAGTCAAGCAAATGGTCATGGCTTACAAAAATATAAATAAGAGGATTACAGGAGACCTGGATAGTTTAGGGGTTTGGCAATGAGATATCGAGTCTTTCTCATCTACATCGCCTGTTCATGACCAAATGTTGATAACCTCTAGATGTATGGGAAGTCAATTGCTGGGTTCAGTTCATTTCCAAGCTGGTTAGTGGCCACATCACAAGTCGCACTTCTAGACACTCTTGATGACAGTCTCTGCAGAAGGACCAAACAATAAATGGGGATGGGAAGCTGACCTAGTTGCCCTTGCAGGTGAAAGCTGAAGCATTCAGGATGGAGGTGCGTGCATAGCATGGATGGGTAAAGGGATTCCTTTGGTTTAGAGGTGTCTCAGTTTGGTATCTTTCATAAGCACTGAATATGCTAATTTTAATGCTTTTAAAGAAAGGTAATTTTCTGCATTAACTCTTCTCTCCATGTGCATTTTTATGGAGCATGGAGAATATGGTTAACTAGTAGACTTCACTGATTGGCAAGTAATGAGAATGCTTACATCCAACAATGAAGATTTAATTGAAACTGTGGCTCTTGCAAGCAAATCTGATTAACATCAAGAGGAGGAGGGCACAGCACAATTTTTCCCACAAGAAACCCTCAAGGTACATCAGGCATATCTGCTCATCCCAAAATTAAAAGATTCATGTTTTTGCTGCAATTATCTGGTAAGACATTCTGAATGATATCAAAGAAACTCTTAAAGTGTCTGTCTAGACACAACACTTGGTAGCAGTGTGAGGGGGCCAGATGTGATTTTTTATTATTGAGTTAATTACATGAAGCTTTTGATATATCTTTTAAGACTGGGGCAATAAAATAATCTCAAATAACAAATTGCTGAGCAGTATGTTATGCTGGTCTGAGTCAGACAGTCTGATGTTGAGATTAATTTATAAGGATGCTTTAGAATTTGTGGGCAATGTTAGAGCCTTCAGGTAATGCATGGTTACTAGCAGAGGGACATAATCTAAGGCTCTGTCTCCTTACTGTGTCAATTGAAGATTAGAGCCTTGTTTCAGCAAAGCACTTGACCATATGTTTAATTTCAACCTTATTCAGTGAAGCCCCATGCAGATGTCCTATAGAGCTGAAGGGACTGCATCCTCTCAACCCTACCCCTCCTCCTCCAGGTAGTGTTGCCTACTTTAAATTCTCCAAATGAAACTAGAACATGTCCCCTCTGCGTCTCTAAGCATACCTTAGTATTAACAACCCTGTACCCCATCATGGCTGCCTCTTACAAGGAAGCTCAGAGAAGGAAGGCAGCCATAATTTGTACCCTAGGTACTAACCTGTCTGTCTGCAAGAACGGATAATAAAGAAGAAAAGTTTGAAAACTTGGGTGTTTGGGATTATCTTTTAATCCCCTGCTTCTTGCCTGTTTGATGAACACCATTTACCAGCTGAATAATGAGTGTGTATTTTGTTTCACATTTTTGCCCAATTTATTGAACTCATTGTTTAGAGGCAAATGAACCATGCTCCAGCTCATTCAGTTGAAAAACACAGTGTGCTAGATGTCAGCGCAATGCTGCAGAATTCAAAACCTGTTTCCACATGAGCACTTGTGCAAGATGAAACTAGACATCATCAGGTGAGAGAAAAGTTCCAATTCAGAAACCCAGTTCTTTGGCTAAAGAAGGTTTTAGACACAAACATGAGCACTTCAGTGCTGTTTTGTTAGGGTCTCAAAAAATGTATAATAGAACAGCAGGACCAAGATTGTCAAAAATCACCTGAGCTGCCCACACTTTTGAAAATCAGCCCATTTATTTAGTCTAATGGTAGGCTCCTGTTTTTGAAAACCTTGATCTGGAAAACTGATTAAATAGTTTTGACAAAATTGTGGCATTTAGCCAATGATGTGAGTCAGGACAGGTGAGGAATCTCCCCTCACACCATGAGAAGGGAGAATGCTCATGAAGGGACTATGCTTTATGGAAGCATGGTCCAGCCCTGGGCAGCCCAATATACAGCGGAACTGAGCAGGCTTTATGTTCTGTGTTGTACAGCACCGAGCACAAGGGAGTTTTGGTCCATGACTGAGGCTAGTAGTGGTGCTGAAAACAAATAATAATAACATGCCCTCTTTTAGGACCCACTCTTCTCATTTCATCCCCTTCATCTGGGGCCCACCCTGGAAACATGGCTGAATCCTTGCATTCTCCCCATATCCCTGTATGCAATAGGAGTCTCTTGTGAGCCAATAGCTATAAGGTGTTATGTTAGTATTGTTGGTAAAGTCACCCATGTTCATAGTTTTGTGAGGGTTATTTAATTACTATATTTGTTAAACCGCCAGATTGCAGAACGTTATACAAAGAAAATAATTGGTACTTATGAGATAAAGCTAGACTGTGGACCACATCCTCAGCTGATGTGAATCAGCATAACTTTATTGACTTCAGTGGAACTGCAGCTAATTGCACAGGCTGAGGATCTGGTGCTATAAGCTAAATGGCTCACTGAAGTCATTTGAATTTCATGGAGTGTAAATTAGTGCCAGGTTGGCTCATTACTATTAAGTAGAGAAATACTAATCAGTAAAAAGAGCAAATGTTAACTAAAGATGCTTACAGAAAATTATAGTGTTTAGCTTTCGTGCTCTATAGAATGTCTGGGACAGCTGAGACAGACATTTTGATCTGTTTGGTTAAATCCAAAGTAACTCCACTGAGTCTGGTCTGTTACACCAAATTTACAAACTGTAACTGAGGTCAGAAGCTGGCCCTGCATCTCTAGCTCTGCAGTGTCAGGCATCTTATACAGTATAAAAGCTAACATCTCTGATTTCCTATGAGCAACAATAATTGGCTTCTGCTAATAATATCAAAGGGCAAAATATGCACCAATATACAGCCCACACAATCTCAGTGTCTTCAGTGGGGTTATATGGGTTAAGATTTTAGTACAAAATTTATCATACATTTTTCCTTTATCCCCTTAAAACTAATTTATTTTTCTGTTGTTCGTTACATAGTGTTCTGTAATTTGATATGTAAACTAATTCAGTGCTGACACATCATTACTTACTCTATTATCAAACTGGTGAAGTTCTGAACATTCTTTAGCACGACATTCCTAGGATGCCAACAATTCTGCACTGACATGTTAAATCAGTTTTCATTTTTCTAACCTTTTTTTTTAAATAATACTTTTTGTAGGGTCCCAACTGAATATCAAAGTGATCATTTTCCACATAGTATTAAGAATTTAAAAATACTTCCCTGCATATTGACCCCAGTGGATTTGTTGCAGATTCACATCCAGTGTAAGTGAGAATAGAATCTGTCCCACAGAGAAAACATGACCCATATACACAGTAGGAAACAGTAAGGAATGTTAGTGTGAAAGGAACTCGTATTATAAAATCCAGTCAACACTGTAAACCCATGTCCTATAAAAAGATTAACCCAGTGCTTTCACTATGGCATCACTTGTGTCCTAGGAGAGATTATTTATACTCTGTAAATAATTCATATTTCATGTAAGTGTGGAAACACTAGCAAAAGCAAATTATATGGCCAATGTATTTCCTGTCTCTTTAAAAGACAGACAGAAAGTTAGCATTAGTTGTCAGGGAGAATCTTTACGAGAAAGAGGAGATCAAAGTGTGATGGTCAGCAACAGATGCAGGAGGAGGTGAGTTTGTGAAGGGGACAAGATGTCTCCAGCTGGGAGGTTTTACCTTGAAAAAATATGGTAGGGTTTCATATTATTGATTTGAACTGGGACCATATAGAACATGGTTGCAACCAAGGTCCTGTAGCGGCACCAAATCTTGTATAAAGGGGGTCAAATGAGGTGTTTAAGACAAGGTTTTGGTTTGCTGGTTACGATTATGCTGTCTGTATGCATGTATCAATTTTGTAATTGAAGTTATGAATATTGGCTCTATACTGTCTATATTTCAAACTTATGCTATGCTTCTGGGTGACATCCCAGACAAGTTGGTGTTAGCTCCGCCTAGCCTGCTTGATGGCCCATTAAGGACCATCAGCTATACAACTGACCCATTGAGAGAAGGCAGGAGTACTTGTGGCACCTTAGAGACTAACACATTTATTGTAGCATAAGTTTTCATGGGCTACAGCTCACTTCATCGGATGCATGTAGTGGAAAATACAGAAGGAAGATATATATATACACAGGGAACATGAAACAATGGGTGTTACCATACACATTATAAGGAGAGTGATCAGTTAAAGTGAGCTGTTGTCAGCAGGAGAGAAAAATAACTGTTTTTAGTGGTAATGAAAATGGGCCATTTCCAGCACTTGACAAGGAGACATAAGGAACTGGGGCGGGGGAGGGGGAAAGATAAGCTTAGGGAAATAGTTTTACTTTGTGTAATGGCCCATCCACTCCCACACAGCTTCTACTCTGAAACCAGCTACACATTGTAACTCAGTAAAGTATGCAGGAACTTGCCCACGTAGGGTGACTAGAGAGCAAGTGTGAAAAATCAGGATGGGGGTGGTGGTGGTGGATAATAGGTGCGTACATAAGACAAAGCCTCGACAAATATCGGGATTATCCCTATAAAATCAGGACATCTGGTCACCCTATGCCCATGACTCCAGGACTCCATTTTGCTGTAATTTTCCACAGTAAGAACAAAGAGGTATTGCTTACACCTGGAAAAGACTATAAAAGGCTGATGCCTCATCTCCCATCTGTCTTCAATCCTGCTTCTTACCTCTGGAGGGACTTTGCTACAAACTGAAGCTCTGACAAAGGACTGATGACCCATCCAGCTGGGGATGTGCTCCAGAGACTTGATTTGAACCTGCAGTTTATCTTATCACTGCTACAAGCCTGAACAAAGCCTTTGCCATTACTGTATGTAATTGATTCCATTTAACCAATTCTAGCTCTCATCTCTAGCTTTTTCCTTTTATGAATAAACCTTTAGATTTAGATTCTAAAGGATTGGCAACAGCGTGATTTGTGGTAAGATCTGATTTGTATATTGACCTAGGTCTGCGGCTTGGTCCTTTGGGATCAGGAGAACCTTTTTTCTTTTACTGGGGTGTTGGTTTTCATAACTATTTGTCCCCATAATGAGTGGCATTGGTGGTGATACTGGGAAACTGGAGTGTCTAAGGGAATTGCTTGTGTGACTTGTAGTTAGCCAGTGGGGTGAAACCAAAGTCCTCTTGGTCTTGCTGGTTTGGTTTGCCTTAGAGGTGGAAAAAACCCAGCTTTGGGCTGTGACTGCTCTGGTTTAAGCAATTTGTCCTGAATTGGCACTCTCAGTTGGGTCCCGCCAGAACCAGCATTGTTACATAGGGTGATAAGCAAGGGCAGAACAGGCAAACAGAAACTGTATGTAGTACTGGAGGATAGTTGGTATGATAGTCAGAACAGCTGTGTAATTACTTAGATGTGTCACTCTCAGGACTGTGGTTAGACAGGTGCATGGGAAAAACATAAGACTGCAGTGGACAACTGTTTAAGGGGGGTGAAGATGGCATATGTCCTCTTTCCTTTGTATAATCACGTAGAAGCTGACCTTAATTTGACCCTTATTGATCACTTTAACTGTCTGTACAATGACTGAATGTGAATTGCCACTGTGCTGTCAAAAATAGATTTTAAAGGAAATGCTAATTTTGGTGACCCAAAACCCAACGATAAGTGGGAGAATGTAGATAGTGAAGAAAACCCCAAACACCATTCTTTTGAATTGGAGGACTGGCTGGTACTCTCAAGCCTTGGCATTCTCAGTGGTTTGTCTCATCTGTAATTTTCATGTTATAGAAATGGTGGAGTATAATTGACTCTGACAGTAAAGCGTACTGAAACACAGTAGCAAAATTTATGAATATTGTACATAAAATAATTCTCTATCTCTTGGAAAAAAAGCAATAGAAACTTGATAATTGGAGCTGGATAAAAAACAGAATATAAAACCTGCAAGAAGTTCTCAAAGTTCAAAATTTGGTTTGTTTCACTTTGGAAGGAAAAGTCACAATCATGGAATTTGCTTAGAAAAATAAAATATTCCCAAATATTTTATCTGACCTCACCATACACTTTGTTTTGATAAAGTTGAAGCATTTCATTTTGACTTTACCATTTTGCCTTTTGTATTATATTATAAATAATAATATAATGTGCAAGTCAACTTTTGTATTATGTTACATAATGTATCACAAAAGTAAAACCAAAATGTTAAACCTTTGTTAACCAAAATGTTAAACAAAACCAAAACTTTTTGATAATTTCCCATCAAAACTTTCAGTGAAATTGATAAATTCCCCCAAATGTTTCAATGTTCTCAAACCATCATTTTCAGATGGAAAACTGTTCTGTCAGAACATTGACCAGCTTTATTGCTAATAGTCCTTGTAATTTGCAAGGGTGTTAAAGAAAACTGTTGTGAAATAGAAAACTTTCATTCCTAAACACACACACACATAATATTCAAGTAAATGGGCTTTGGCCAGGGAAATGAACATAGAGGATTAGGAAACAGAATCTAGTCTTCAACCCACAACTTAGGTGGGGGTATCTTAGAAGTCCGTCCATAGCCACTACTTCAGTCCCTGGTTTGGATGTGGGACTGTTCTCACTACTTATTCCCAAGTGGTGGATCTAGTGGGTTTTCCACACCAGCATATTTGGTGATAAGGTGATGCCACCCCTCTAGGTTGCAAAATCCCCTTTGGGTGGCCAATATTCTCCATATTGAGCGGCCATGAGGGAATAGTGATCCTTTCCCCATGTGAGGAGATTCAGTAGGAAAGCAAAGCACCAAATACTATGTGTTCATTTAGTTTAACAAATGTAGTTTTAATGATTGATTTGACTACTGCACAATGTAACAACAAATTCATTGCAGTGTATTTTGTAGGCATGATGGAGTCTTAGCTATATGACAATCAGCATAGCGCACAGGACCTCACATATAGGACTCTATTAAATCTTTCTCAATGTTTTGTCCATGTCACACTATAAAATGTGTGGGTCAACATCCTGCTGATCAGGGAGGCCTATATTGGTTTTATAAATCTTTTAGACTCTACACTCTTAGGGGCAAGACCTGTCCAATTGTTATGTGATTGCACAGGACTTAGCACAATGGGGCCCCCACCTTTTTGTGATCATTAGGAGCTACCAACTTACAAACGTTTAATAAATAATACAAATATTAACAGGTAAAATGAGATGAATCACTGAAACATGCTAGATGCATAGATTATCGTAAGAGTTTAGAGTTTTGTCTGTTTCGGTGAATTGTATTAGAGGAATAAGGAGAGGCACCAGTGTCACTGTATTGTGCATAATATGTGCTATGCATGGAATTCTGCCTTAATATTTTCTCTGCAGTAAAAGTCATGCTTACATGTGGTAGCAGAGGTAGATTTTAGAACATGATGAATTATTGAACTTCTCGTGGAGTCCACAAGTCTGCCTATGAAAAACATTACAAATGCAGTGGCTACCAATGCCTCTGTGTGTTCCATCTTGTCTCACATCTCACAGAGGTCATGTAGATTTCCTCAAAGTGGTAGGCTACTGTCATAAACAGATAGCTAAGGGTTAATGTTTCTTTTACCTGTAAAGGGTTAACAAAGGGAACCAAACACCTGACCAGAGGACCAATCAGGAAACCGGATTTTTCCAAGCGAAGGAGGAAACTTCTGGGTGTGTTTGTCTTTGTTCTGTCTGTTGTTTTCTCTCGGCTATGAGGAAGAGCTTTTTTTCTGTCTCCAAGCTTCTTTCTACCCTTCTGTTCCAAGTTTTGAGTACAAAAGGAAAAGCAATAGGTTTATATTGTATTTTGTATTACATGTGTGAGGTTGCTGGAATGTTTAAATTGGATATCTCTTTGGAATAAGGCTGATTATTTCATATTTCTTTTAAGCAAAAACCCTGTGTTATGTCCATCTTGATGCAGTGACCATGTCGTGTTTTTTCTTTTCTTTATATAAAACTTTCTTTTAAACTTGTTGGAATTTTCTTTTCCTATTTAAGCAAGGGATAGGAATCTCTGCCAGGAGTACTGTGTCTCTCAGGGAAAAGACTGGGAGGGGGAGAGAAGAAGAGGGGGAAAGAGAGATAAAATCATCTCTGTTTCCTTGTGCTGAGTTTGTCTCTTTGTGGAGAGAGGGACAGGCTTCTTGGTATTGTGATGTAAAGATTACTCAATACTCTCAAGTTAGCCCAGAGAGGAAGTCTGGGTGGGAGGGGAGGGGGAAGCGGAAGTGGAGTATTTCCCTTGCGTAAGACTCAGAGCTTCTGGGTCTTGGGGTCTCTCCAGGAAGGTTTGGGAGAGACCAGAGGGGGCCAAAACCCTGGAAATTTTGGGAATGTGGCGAGCAGATAAGATCAAGCTCGGTAATTAAGCTTGGAGGTTCATGCTAAGCACCCAGATTTGGAGATGCTAAGGTCCAGATTTGGGACAGAGGCTTTACATGTTGGGCAGCGACGGTGGAAGATAGAATCCAGAAGCCAGTAGGAATAATTATTTTTCTTTTTCCCTGCTAGGGGTTTTATTCAGAGAGAAAGGGTTTGGTTTTAAAAAGTATCAGAAGAATTTTTTTCTATGCCTGCTTTTGGAGGCTTGCATATTAGCAAGAACGATTAAAGGACATTAAGGGTCTATTGTTAGCAATAGGTTTCCAATTGGGATTCAATACCCAGCAACACACACAGATAAATAAACTGGTTTGACTCTTAATATTGCATGTCAAGAGTAGCCAGAGGTAAGAAAAGGATTGGGTTGCATATGGGCCCCCCCCAACTGTTGCCAGGAGACAACAGAGAGCCAGCAGTTCAGACAATAACCACCAGAGGGCACCCCAACACAAGAAGACAGAAACCATGAGTTCCAAAGATGCCCTGAAAAAGGAAAGAGCACTGCAACAAGCCATAGACAACAAAAATGAACATAGGAGACGGATGGAACTAATTAAGGCCGAACAAGGAGCCAAAAATGCGGATCACGAAAGAAAACTACAATGCCTCTCACATCTCACAGAGGTCATGTAGATTTCCTCAAAGTGGTAGGCTACTGCTCAAGAGGGTCTTGGAGAAGATATGTGGTTCTTTGCAAAGCAATGCAAAAAACTGTACATTTCAAGCTGCCTGTTTGGTAGTGGCCTGTAGGCTGCTAAATAGAAAATTTGCCATCCCTTAACTTTTATGAGCAAGGATAGCTAGGTGAAAAAATTACTTTCAAGGGCAGGCACTTTGAAATTTCTGACAGTTTTATAGTAGTGACAAAAATACAGGGCTGGTAGCACCATCTTTCACATGGAATCATTTACAATGAAATCAATATTTGCATGGGCCGATGGCCTTGACTGTGCTTATCACAGATAACTCACATTTTGTACTGATATATACCTTATTTAGATCATTGTGATGCCTGAACCAAAAGTGCACATATCTTCGGTGTCTTCCATGTCCATGTGTAACTTGTTGAAGGACAATCTTATCTTGTGCTTTTGATAGGTTAGTATTTGCTTCAGGACTAATGACCTCTCCCAGACCAACCTCTAAAGTTACCAATGGATTGATAGTCATTTGAAGTGAAATTGACCCAGATTCAGAGGACCAACACAAAGCCTATGCATCAATAAGTTACACTTGACCTTGAATAGTACAAAAAATCTTTGTGCCAGCCCTCTCCAAATGGGTAAATTTTGCCTGTAGCCTTTATACATAGTTAACATGAAGTTCTAAAATATGGTTAAAACTCATTAAACTATTCCTTGTTAAACTGAGGGGTTTTGTTGTCTGCTGAGTATTCTTTTTTTATTTACTATTGTGCCTCTGTGAAGACAAAAGGCTAGCTCCTCTAAATCAGTCGTAGTTCCATAGGCTGGTGTAAGTCAATATGGCTCCAATTTCTTCAATGGAGCTATCATTTTCAATTGTAAAGAGCAAAATAATACACTGCTAATGTGTTGTTGTTATTTATTATTTTTGTCTGAATGTAAGGATGAAAGCAGCTCTGACTATAATTTTTTTTGTTTAATAATTTGTACAGATGAGATTTTTGCTTTCTTATTTGAAAGTAATTAGAGTGACATTGATTTGGGTTGGGGGGATTTTTTGGCAGATTTTCCTTCCAAAGGATGAAAAACCCAAATAACCCGCCATAATTACCATCAGGTTTAGGATCCTAGAGCTAACGACCTCCACTGACTTCAGTGAGCTTACGATCAGGCCCTCAGTGCAGCATATGCTCTGTGTAGAGTCTTGTGTGGGCCCTTAATTTTTAGTATTAAAGTACTTAAAGGAGACCAGTTGCCTTTCATTGTTCACTAGCACTCTTTCTATTTCAGTGACATCAGGAGACACGTCGCTTCCTCATCATTCACATCATTTCACACAGTGATGTGGGCTGAGAATAGAGGGAGATGGAGGCACCGAAGAAGTTCTTGGAGGCAAGTTATCAAAAGTAAATAAAGCAAGAAAAAAATAGGATTGTGGGGGATTGTTAGAACTGAGACATTGTGGAGTTCGGATTCTGCATGGCTTAAAATCTTCAAGGAATAAGGTGGCTGCTGGGTACACCAGCTCGAAGCCCAGCAGGAGTGATATTTCTCTGTACTGAAATACTGTGCATCAGTGTTAAAGGGTATTTAAAAGTTCATAATATGTGACAATAACTTATAAGAGTAGTTCTCAAACTGGAGTCCACGGATCCTGGGGGTCCACGAGGGTACTCCAGGATGTCTGCGAGCCATGTCCAGGGCTACCAGCCCTACTAATCAACCCTGCCCTCCCCCTCCCAGTGCCTCCTGCATGCCACAGAAAAGCTGTTTGGCGGCATGCAGGAGACACTGAGAGGGAGAGGGAGGAGCGAAGATGGGGCGCGCTTGGAGGAGGAGGGAGGGAAAAGGAAGGGCAGAGGTGGAACGGGAGTGGGAAGAGATGGGGCGGGGTGGGGCCTTGGGGGAAGGGATGGAGTGGGGAGCGGGACCTTGAGCACCCTTGTGGAAAAGCTGGCTTAGGGGGTCCCCGAAAAATTTTAAATCAAAACGGGGATCTTTGGGTTGCTAAAGTTTGCGAATAGCTGACTTATAATAACAAAAGTTGTTGGGAAAATTTTTGGAAGGGAAACAAAATGACTGAATTAATCTAAACAAAAAGGCCAAGTTGATAGAATTCTAGGACTGTGTTAAAGTTATGCTTGTTAAAAAGAGGAGATGTAAAGCCCGATGTTAAAAAGCTAAAATTGTTATGTCAGATATTAGGCCTAATTAGTCGACAAAATAACCAGGGAGTGGGCTAGTCCACCCAACGCTCCCTTTTTGAGTCCTGACAAGAAAGAGAGTTCATGGGAAAACAGCAAAAGAAGAACAGATACAAAAAACAGACAAAGGATACTAGACCTAGTGTCACCATCTCATTTCCTGTGACCTTGGATCTTCACTGTCCTGATCCTGAGAGGTTTCCTTAGCAGAGCAGATGGTGATGTCATCTGGGTCCTTATTTGCTCCCTTTGAATCCCAAATGCCACCTGAGATGACAGTTGTTACCATCTTTGATACCAGCTAAGAGATTGTCAAACAAGGGGGCTTTCCCTTCTATGGTTGGGCTTTAACAACACTGCAGAAGCAACAAGAGCTCCAACCCATCTCAGGTAACGTCTCTTTTCAGCAAAAGGACAATTATTGCTATCTGTGCTACCATCTTAGAGACTGTCGAACAACAGGATTTTTTTCCTTTTAAAAACTATCTCCAGCTGAAGGGAAAGCAAACAAAGGAAGTTGTTAAAATGAAAGTCTTACTTAATACTTTACATTTCAACTGCTTTACCTGCTTTTCCTCCTTTTCTGTATCTTTAATAAAAGGTTAACATATTTATAATGATGTGTTTACCACAGAGATAAGCAGGCTGGGGTCTCTGGATACCAAGCCTCACACCTTGTTTAACACTGTTTAATATTACACAGTCACTGAGTTATAGTAACACTTTTAGCCCATATATGCCAACTAAATTAATATAGCAGACACAACCATTTTTTTTTTGCTAGCCCAGCTAATAGTGTTAAGGCTCGCTTTGCTTAATAAGCCCTATGGGGAAAAATACAGTACTTCCTAAAAATTGGTCTACAAATGGAAAAACAGCAATTTTATGTAGGTAGGTTGATATTATCTTTAAATTCAAATGTCATAATCTGTAAGTCTTTTGAAGACATCTTATCATCTGTTACCCATCTTAGAGTGCCTGATAGATTATATAAATAAATATGTAATACTCTTTGTGGGATTGAAGGTTAATTTTTACATGTTTAGAAGTCCCATGTTAGAGATGGGAAGTGTCCTATAAAGTAATGTATGGTTATAAAAAAGATCGCATAGAACAAAAAGTCACAGGGATTTCGACAGATTGCTTAAAAGTCAGAAGATCAAGTAAAATGTAACAACTTGAGGTTACTCTAGACATCAGTTCCAAAAAGCACATAGTCAGGAATGGAGTAACATAATAAGCATTTGCTATATTAAACTATGCATGAAAAGTTCTCTTTTTAAGATAAATAATTCAATTCAATTGTTAAGCTTCACGGGGAGGATGAATTTATTCTTCTGTTTGCAGAATTTCAAATTAAATCAGACTCTTGCTGACAAAAACATCAATCTACTCTCTAAAGTTCTAGCCCAGCTATTTGTACCAGTGTAATAATGTTGAAAAGAGCGTAGCTGTTTATAACTTATTCACATGAAGATTTCCTCCTGTGAGAATTTCTTTCAAGTTCATTGTTGTCCCACTGCTAGAGTTCAGTGAAAAATGTTGCTGGTGTCTTTTTTATACACTGAGAATAAGCCCACACCCTTCAGGAAGGAGGCATCTATTAATCTGTTTCTGGAGACAGAACAGGAAAGATATTTGACCTCTCTGGTTTTATTTTACTGCCTGTATCACAGAGTGGTCTTAATGTGTTAAGAATCAATTATTACACAAAAGATAGTAAGGCTGATTCTCTTTTAAACTGGGCCCCTTTAAGCTGCTCTGGCAAAATGATAAGACCTTAAAGAAATTAATTTACACCCTCAATATCCCTTTGTATTATTTGTGTGGTGTAAATGGCCTTAATGTAGATGAGAATCCAACCCAGCAGAGACACTGTGTTGTGTACATACTGAGATGCTATTTGTTATGGTAAAGTTTAGGATTGAAATATTTACAGCTCACATTTATGTGGTGAGAAACAACTTATTTGAATCATCACAGTGAGTCTCTGCAGATGGAAAAGTACGTTTAAATAGCATGATACAAATTCAACCTTAAGGCCCATGCTTCACCTGTGACTCATTCCATTGTCAAAACCAGAACAGCATGAATAGGTATAGGATGCTATTCACAACTTCAATTCCTTTAGTGCTATCTTAATACCATATTGTCCCTTAAATGGGGCCTGATCGTGAAAGCATCCACAGCTCCAAATGAAGTCATCAACTCAGTATATCTCAGGGAATGCTCTCGATGTATTTAAGTCCTGTAGATATTCATGGGAATCATACCAATGATTGAGAGCAATGCAGTAACACGAGTTGCTATGCTGATTCAGACCAGTGTCCATCTAGTCCACTATCCTGGCTCTCTTAATTAACAGTACCAAATGCTGCAGAGAAAAGTGAAAGAAGACTCAGAATAGGTAATTCTGGAATAACCTGTGTACTGAGGAAATTTCTTCCTATCCTTCTCAATTAAAGATTGGTTATGAAGCATCTGGGTTAAAATCATCTTTCTATCTTTTTAAAAAATCATATGGAAACTTTCATTATAAACATAAATATCCAATTCTTTTTATTAATTAATTTATTTATGCTAAGCTGTTGGCTTTAGGGACATCCATGGCAAGACGTTTCACAGGCTAATTAAACTATGCATTTAAAAAATTCTTTATCCGTATTACTGTTTTCTGTTGCCACTGAAATACCCTGGACATGTCGTCGTGCTTCATTTATGAGGGAATCAGTAGGAGTGACCAATCTACCTCCTCTGACCTGGTCAGTTTGCTTACTCTGTTATTCATCTCTTTTCTATAGCTCTTTTCCATTCCCAGTCTTTTCAATCTGTCTTCATCTCTTCAAGATGCTAATCAACTATGTTACCTTCTCTTTCTCTTTCTCCTATATCTTTCATGTTCCTGGTGAGGACCTCATTGATTTATATAATAATTAATAAACACCTCAGTAGATCTCAGAATACTTACAAAGAAGGTAAATAGCATTACCCTCAACTGAAGTGATATGATTTGCTCAAGACTACCCAGCCAGCTAGTGGCAGAGTCAGGAATAGAACCCAGATTTTCTGAGTCCTATCTCTATATTCTGTTTTCAGTGTTGTTTCTATTCCATTCCTGAAGTACTCTGACATGTTGTGGGCTTTTTTTCCCCCACTGCCACTGTAAACACAATATAGCACTAATATATATTTGTAGGGAATTAATTTGCACAACATATACTCATGGTTTTCCTTAGGAGTCAGATCAAAATCCATATAAATTACTTCCTCAAACCTTTGCTCCACTATTAACTTGCTCTTTGCCCCTGCATTGTGATGTTATCCATAAAAAATCTCCCTTTACCCTCACAACCAAATCTAAAGGCAACAACACATTATAGGAACATAATAATCAAAATGGAAGAAATAAAAAGTACCTTAAACTACATGATGCATAATTGATGACATAATTGGTTTCATGCTATATACATTCAGGATGGTTTAAATTTGTTATATTCATTTTAATTTGGGATCCAAGAAATTTAAACCACAACTATGGCAAGTCAAACAGTGAATCTGAGTGGGGCAGAAAGTCTACAATTATTATTTTTATTCCTGAATTTATTTTGTATTCTGTTCAAACGTTAATCTAGGTGGGAACATAAAATTGAAGCCAGGAGAAATATACATCCTGTGCCGAATAAACCAATAAATGAATTGCTTGCAAATGGTGTAAATTATTAAAGCCTTGGATACTCTGGGTGGACTCCTGACAAATAAAGAGGAAGATTAGGAGCTATAAAGCAATGTCCTGCCTGTTGGTCTCCTGTTCCATCCAAGCTGGCTAAGCAGCCTTAAGTCTTCAGGAGAATCCATCACATAGGAGAGTTGTTGCTGGTATAAACTATCACTGCTGGCTTCATCCTATATGCAGGGAGCACGGTCAGATTGCTATGTGACTTTACTGGCTAACCAAGAGTTCCTTTGAAATCATCAGTAATCAGGTATAGTTTAGACAGTTCTCAGGCCTAATAGCCCAAGATTGAACATGGAGAAAAGCAGATAGGTGGCACAGCTATGGTGGTGAAAAGGTGCTTTGGCAAACAGCAAAAGCATGCAATCTGCCAGTATTATCTAGTCTGCCAAAGATTTATCCAGCTACTGGATATCCATCTGGTATTTGCTGTACAGACTTCATTGCTAGTAATACACATCTGGTCAGTTTCACAGTTCCTGAAGTAAAGGACCGAATTACAAGCCTCCCAAAATATCCACTGGTTTCCTAGCACCATCTTTTGGACAGCAATAATAAATGAAACGCAGATTGCACTGTTTATACATTCACCGTACTTATTCTCACTATGATCTTATATTTTGTCTTAGCCAGAGCACATGACATTAAACAAGAACAAAATGAGAAAATCCAGTCTGGTGATCTTGCATGAAGCAGAAACAGTAATGTAGACAATATTGTACAGCAGACTCTGCAAATCTATCTATATTATTGTTCTCTTTAAGGTGTTGGAGAACAGTTGAATATCCTGAACTAAAATAAATAAAATGCAGCAGGCAAAATTAATGAGAAGGTATAATGTAAACAGCAAAAGTTGAGTAAATTTAACCTTATGCATGTGTAGTACATAATGCACAAAGTTTAGTGCTGATTGAAGAGAAGCTAATGAATATGTAATATGGAAATATATAAGAAACCAGTGAATGAGGGCCCAAACTGGAGAAATACTAGTCCAGAAGCTTAAGATATGAGATTGAAGGACCGGGCCAGGGATCATAGGCTAAGATGACCATCGTGAAGTGGAGGAGGGCTTCCCGCTACCCTGGAACTTGGTAATTTGGGCTCCAACTGTTCCATCTTATTCGTTTATTGTCTGGCCTAAATCTATGTCCAGACTCTATAAGTGATAGTAATTCTGTCTGTAAATGTATAAAGAAAGGTGAAAATTCATTAAGCCTACATGGGGTGAACTTGTGACTTAGTTTCTCAGCTTATCCTCCCAACAAAGGCCCACACCTGCTCTGATTTAAATCAGTGGCAAAAGTCGCACTGACTTCAATGGGAACAGGACCAGTGCTATATGGGTGCATTGTTTTCAGATATGTGCTGTACAGTATTTATTGATTGATTGCTCTGTGGTAATGCCTAGAGACTCTTATCAGGGATCAGAATCCCATTTTGTTAGGCACTGTAAAATAAGTAACTAAAAGATTGTCCTTGCCCACAAAAGCTCACAGTCCAGCATATGCTAAACATAGAATATACGAGTTGTTAACATACGCTGCAGTAGTTCAATAGAAATGTCATTTAGCACAGTGTGTGTGTGTGTGTGTGTCTGTGTGTGTGTGTTCCATAACCATATAATACTGAAGCAGGAAGAAGGTGTTCTGATTAGTGAAAGGGATTCACATAACTGGGTAAAACCAAATCCAGAGATTCTTCATATTTGCTAGTAACTGGAACACAGGGATTACCATATTAGATTAGATCAGTGGTCCATGTAGTCCAGAAACCTGTTTCCAACTGTAGCCAGTATCAGCTGTTTCAGAAGAACATACTATAATCTCATAATAGATATTTATCTAATACTTGACCATAGAGAAAATTTCTTCCTAGCCCCCATTATTTAGTGATTACATCACATCTTGAAATATGAGGGCTTATATGTCCTCTGTATTTTTTATGCATCTGGATGTAGTTATAACTCTAATTGTTTAATCCCTTCTATAATCCTGCTATTCTCTTAGTCTCTCTGACATATTGTGGCAGTGAGTTCCACAGGATAATTCCATGCTGTGTTCTAAAGAAAAATATTTTATTTTACCAGTTTAAATGTAATGAATTCCAGTTTTATTGTGTTCCCTTGTTTTTGTAATGTGAAAAATATAAGTCCCCAGTTCACCTGGTGTGCAGCAGGTAGACCATGGACCACTGGTGGGCGGCAGAGAGTTGGCTGATCTTGGTTTCCAATGGTGACATTTCATCAACAAACAGATAAAACTCTCATTAAACATTTCCCTCATATGGCTTTTCCATGTAAGCAATTGCAGTAGCAACCACTGGGATGACATGTGGTGTGTGGAAGGAAAGGAGGCCTGCACAAGCAGGAAGTGGACCATAAAATCACTTCTATTTAAAAGGCACTCCACACTATACAAAAGTTAGGGAACCCTGGCTTTATAACACTCATAATTTATAGACATCTCATCCATTCTTCGTCATCTCATTTGTACCACCATTAATCATCCTCATCTCTCCTCATGGGGATTTCTTTCCCTATCTCTGATCCTCTTCACTGCCTGGCCCTTTCTGTTTCTGCTTGGAGATGGGATAATCACAACTGAACACACTATCCCTAGGTGAGAATGTACCATTGACTTGTATTATGTGTTCCATAAAATTATCTGTTTCATTCACTATACATCATAGCATTCATTTGCATTTTCACCACAGCTGTGCAATAAGCAGATGTTTCCACCGTTTCATTTTCCATTGTTCTCATCTGTCTACCTTTCATTTTACCAAATCATCTACAGTATCTAAGGCATTTATGACACATTCCTTACTGAGCAAACACCTTTCAAACGCTAACAGTAAGCACATTAAAAGATTCCTGAGTCTTTCATTCCATTTCATTCCTGTAAGGAAGAGCTACAGGAAACCCAGGTTTCCATTTTAAGGGGTCATTACAGTGACACTAGTTAATTTAACAACTGTTTTTGACTCTGCATGAAATCACTGAATGGAGAAGCGGAAAAAGAAAAGGTTAAGTATTTTTGCTTTTTAGAAGGTGGATTGATGAAACTTTTAAATAAACTAAAAAAGCACTTGCTATAAAGCCCAAGAAATGGCTCACTGACTTATAGCTTGGTTCTGTTTGTGATGTTTATGATGCCATGCAGGATTAACTGATTTTGCCACTAAAGGGAAAGAAGATAAAACCAAAAAGCAGTCTGTAAATTCCAACAACCAGGGGTGCCAACCTCTGCATCTCATAACAGATGAGACATTGACATTTTTGTGTTCTCCAGTTTGTTTCTAGCTAGAGGCGACAAAGTTAATTGCTAGAAGCTGAAAAAGAACAGACTTAACAATGGCAACTTGAGCTTTTATTTTGGGGAAATGAGTGTTTGATTCCTCATGTTTTCTGTTTTTGTCAAGAATTAAAGAATCATTAAAAAAAGTAATAGGCAAAGCTGAACACGGCAGCAAAGTGAGAGTATTGATTGAGGGGACTGAAGGAAGGCATAAATGTCTACAAATTGATAGAGGGATGCTTTAGGGAGGATAGAGGTCCATTATTCTTACTAGACAATGAGGACAGAGCAAGAAATAATGGGCTAAAGTTGCAGCAGGTAAAATCTAGGTTAAATGTTCAGAAAACCTTCATATTTACACAGTCTTAGTTCTTGTGAAAGATATGGACTGACAGTCCTGCAGATCTGAAATCCACGCCAGCCTTGCTCTAACAAACATTTAGATACATTAACTTTAACCACGTGCATAGTCCCATTGAAGTCAAAGGGCTTAAGCAGAGTTCATTATACCAACTGAAGAAGTTTTTGATGAGTAGTAAATTGTAGCATTTTGCATAGTGAACTGAACAGCTGACCCCTTTGTGAGTCCATGTGCTGTAATGAATAATCCGTGTTATGTATGAGGAGCAGGCCATTATTTGTGTGCACCAAAGCAGATTGGATAAATATATGCATTCATCTTCGTATATTCCTAATGGACAACATTGCTTCCAGAGGTGTTTTCCATTAAGAACATGTTATCAAAATTCTGTTCCAAATAGCTATAGTTCTCAACATAAATACTGAGGGGGGAGCCATTAGAACTTTATACACCTTCTGAAAATTATTTATTTTTCTCCTCACAATCTAATTTAACTTGAATAATAATACCAATCACGTCAAAAGCAAAACTTTGGGGAATAATAACAAAAATGTATGATATTAAATGGAAAGAAGGAAAAACCAAAGTGGAGTTATATGTTTTAAATGTATAATGATGACAGATTACGATTAACTGTAAAAAGTAGACTCAAATTCAATATTCTGCATTGCTCAGTCATAACTCAAGGGACTGCATTCTTTTTAATGTAAAAAAAGCAAAATCCTTCTGGATTAATAAAAATAAATCCTTGTGGACATCAATTTCAGCTGAGTTTTCTTAGCAGAGATTAGAAATGTGAAGGGACCATCGATCAGTTTGCATAGTCTCATTTATTTATCGTTCTATTTTAAGCAAAGCACTGAACATGGAAAAGATTCAAGTCTTATATAAATTAGGTCAGAATATTGATGGGGAAAACAGGCTATGGTCTAGACTGAACCACTCAAGCACAGACCCAAGTCACCCCACGCCAAGGAGAGCTCCAGGAAACATAGTGCCACAAGCTATGGAACGCATTTTGGGCACCACCCTCTTTTCCCCTGCTGGTTGAAAAGGTCCTAAGGTTGGAGGCATGTTCTATCTGTCTATCCAAGTATTCATTTGACTTCTATCATTGTAACAACAGAATATTTAGAGATTTATCCTCCTGTGAGAAAGGGAATAGAATAGGTGGGAATTATTTCAATGAAACACTTTTTTTCAAAGAAAAAAGGTTGTTTGTTTTGGGCCACTAGGTGCTACTGCAGTACAAATAATAAAGAAACCGGTTACTCAATAGTGCTGAATCAGGTAATCCTTGGTCACACCAAGAAGTAAGCCTTATACTGGAATTTTTTATAAGAACTTCTTTCATCAACCAACAACCCTTCAAAAAGCAGATATTTTCTTGCTCAGAACTGTCTTTTTTTTCAGTGTGGGAATGTAGCTAATCTCTAGTTTTATAGGATAGCAAACCTGAACTGAACACTGTGTTTTGATTTCGATTCCTCAGGCCAAGACCCCTTTACATCACAAAAGAGGCCTTTGTGTAAATGACCCTTGTGCATATCACAAGTTTTATGAAAGCGGAAGGAGAACAATATAACACATTCTCATCTCCCAGGACAGATACATTTTATTTTAAGAGCCCTGAACAGCAGGATGAATGAACCAACAATGGAATATTTTGTGCTATGCTTTCAAAGCCATGCTACTATTTAAGCCCAAGTGCCTACCAAGCAAGGGAGGTTCCCATCAAGATAGTATAAAAACTTATTGCTTTTCTAATGGATGGAAAAGGAGAGAGATTTTCTCTACCAAAATGTTTGTTTGAAAGAAGCTGGGTCAGTGCCTTGTAGCATGCTAAGGGTACGTCTACACTGCACGATTATTTCTAATTAGCTTAAACCGATATTACAAAACAGATCTAATAAAATTGGTTTAGCGCGTCCACAGTGGGATCACGAAATCAATTGTTTGCGTCCATGGTCCAAAGCTACCATCGATTTCAGGAGCGGTGCACTGTGGGTAGCTGTTCCTCAGCTATCCCATAGTTCCATTCCGGTTGAGAAACACTAGTGCCTGATGGGCAGAACAACATTTCCCCGGGTGGTGCTGGGTACAGCCTCACCCTCCCTTTGTGAAGCAGCAGACACCTTTGGCGCTCTTTTCCCGAGTTGCATGAGCAAACGCCATAGCACAGCAATCATGGAACCTGATCACAACAGTATCCTGACCGTGTCAACACCTCGCGTACTCTCTGCCAGCAGCATAGTACACAGAGGTGGACATTTACAGTACTCAAGGAATTTATTTATTTTACTTCTCTTTCACGTGCTGGAGGGGAAGAACTGACGAGCTGTTCGTGAACACGCAGACACCCGTGTATAAGCTACAGACATTGGGCGCTCAGCAAGAGCAAATTGTTTCAGAGACTGCTGTGGAGACTGTAGCTGTAGTCCTATACCCCCTCCCTCCCTCCATGAGCACCGTTGAGTCTCTGGCTTTCCGTACGCGTTGTCACGCACCGCTGTGTATCCTGGAGTTTATTTTTCAAACACTTTGGCATTTCCTGTTCTTTAATGGAGCTTGATAAAACGATTTGTCTCACCCTTACAGCGATCAATCTAGTACCTCCGTAGGTTCAATGACAGGGAGTATTTGCTTTGAACTGCATCGCCACCCGTGCTGATCAGAGCTGGACACGTGAAAGCAGGAAATGTCATTCTAAAGGTCTCGGGGCTTTTCCTGTTTACCGGCACTCCGCATCCGAGTTCGGATTGCGGACCAGAGCGGTCAGTGGTGCACTGTGGGATACCTCTAGGAGGCCAATAATGTCGATTTCCGTCCACACGAACCCTAATCCAAGTTATCACTTTCGAATTTAGCGCTACTCCTCTCGTCTGGGAGGAGTTCCGAAATCGATTTAAGGAGCCGTTTAACTCGATATTAATGACGACGTCATGTGAATGGGTACAGCGTTAAATCGGTATATCGGCCATTAAACCGATTTAAAGTCGCAGTGTAGACCTGGCCTAAGACTTAGTAAGCAGGAACTGAAGGATTGATGCTTTACAGTCTTCACAGCCTCTCCCATTCAATATAGTTTTTGACTTTTTAACTTCAGCATTGTTATTGACCTGCTTCTTTAGGTAACTCAGTCCTCATGTGTTCTAGAGGCCATGCACATTCATTCTCTTTATTCCCAGATATCTATGGTAAACAAGGACATTATATCAAAATGACAGTAGACTGTCTCCTGGGCCCAACTTGCAGATTCCTATTTCTGAAAGCTATTTCTGGTTTGTTCCCCATGGTAAAGTCTTTGCAGCAAATTTAATGAGGTTGTTCTTATCTTTAGAAAAAGGTTGGGGTTTTCCTTTTAATTAGTTATCACTTATTCATAGTTAAAGTTGTTACATTTTCAATGACAATGGAAAAAACATTGAATTAAATGTTTCAGTAGAAGGAAAAAAATATACTTATTGCTATATATCTTACTTGGAAATAAAATGCCTGTACTCTGGCTTGCTTATACCAGGAGACATTTTAAAGACACCTCAGCAGTGGAATGAACTACCAGAAATGTTGGTATTGGCATCACAGTCATAGGTGTAAAGATGGAAAAGTTGTGAATTAAACTGAAAAAAGAAATTTCAGTTTGAAAGTGTGTTATGCCTGAGGATGGGTGGCTACCAGGGAATATATCTTTGATCTATGGACAGTCACAAACCTTGTTGAAGTTGATGGGCATGATAACCACCTTCAGTTAAGGCTAAATGAGGAAGCAGTTAAATGCAGCTTTGTTTAATGATAGCTGAAACAAGTGAAACTACCACCCAAATCACAGACTAACATGGCAAGGCTGAAGCTGGAGCTGAGTTCATGCAGTCTGAGGGATTTTCTCCTAGGAATTGAATGCAAAAGCATAGGCTGGGTATTGTTTGGTGCAGCTGTGTGTATGAGTCAGAAGCAGTGGTAAAGCCAGCAAAGAAAAATAAAAAAGCAAGCAGAAAGCTCTGAGACATCAAATGAAATATTTGGTAATATGTCCCTGAGAGAAAGCCAAGAGAGAGAGCTTTTGGGGCAGATTGCAAGCTCAAATTAGCTTGGAATTGTAAGCAAGAAAACTGCCTTGTTTTTTTATTCTTAGTCTGTTCAGGGAAACAGGACAGGTTGTCCATTCTTTGTAAATAAACGAGATTGCATCAAGGAACTACTTGATGGAAACAGCCCATTTTAGTAAAAATAAATGGACAATAGGCAAATTTGTCTATAGGCAAATATCTTTTATGTGCCAGAAATCTCTGGAGCCATTTCACTCTTGTTCTGAGTTCTATATGTTTTGTTTTCTAGTAACACTGTCAAAACAAAAGAGGGAGAAGATATCTCAGCAGCCTCAAGTTGGAAGAATTAGGCTATCCAGTACGTAGGAACACTGGAATTGCCATACTGGATCAGACTTGAGTTCAGTATCCTATTTGACAGTGGCCACATGCTTCACAATAGGCAGATGTAAGTTAATCTGTACCCCACATAGGCATCAGCTGGAGGTTGGGATGACACCTATTTCCAAAGGGGCCACTCAGCCACCGCCCCCCCTTTTCATCTCATCAACAATTTCTGCGATTTTGTGTTTGTTTTTAACCTCAGGCAATTCTGTAACTTATTCTTCCATCTTTTCCCTGTCAGTGTTACTTTTCAGACACCACAGAACCACGTGGGCTGGAAGTACCTGACTGGAATGGAAGTCCATTCTGCAACTAACATGGGACACAAGGATGAGCAAGAAACCGAAAAGAGAAAAGCGGAATCACTGGAATCATGGCCCCCCGGATTCATTGTGTTTTCTCCCAGCCTCTAACCTGGGACAACTGGGAGTGCTGTGTGGTGAGTAATTCAGGTATTCAGATTATTTTGGGAACTCAGGGATATTCTGTTGTGTTACCTCATAAATTAGACCATAGTTAAACTTTCCTTGTCGTTTTGAATTGCATCATTTTCATGTCACCAGAGATGGCCTCAAGCCTTCAAACTTACAAGGTGGTTTGTAACTAGCTCCAAAAACAAATTTTTGCAATGCACAGGGCTGTTTGGATCCAGGGCTCATTTCTAGCCTCATCTCTGCATGTGACTTTTAATATATTAGTTATTTTCTTTTTACGTATTGTGAATGTAGAAGCCACAGTCTGTTCAATATTATCAACAAACATGTGGACAATGGGGATCCAGTGGACTTAGTGTACTTAGATTTCCAGAAAGCTTTTGACCAAGTCCCTCACCAAAGGCTCTTACGTAAATTAAGTTGTCATGGGATAAGAGGCAAGGTCCTTTCATGGACTGAGAACTGGTTAAAAGACAGGGAACAAAGGTAGGAATAAATGATAATTTTCAGAATGGAGAGGGTAACTAGTGGGTGTTCCCCGAAGGGTTAGTCTAGGACAGCAAGTCCTATTCAGCTTATTCATAAGTATGATCTGGAGAAAAGGTAACAGTGAGTGGCAACGTTGTTGCAGATGATACTAAAACTGTCAAGATAGTTAAGACCAAAGCGATGGCTGTGAAGAACTTCAAAAAGATCTCACAAAACTAAATGATTGGGCAACAAAATGGCAAAAGAAATTTAATGTGGATAAATGTAAAGTAATGCACACTGGAAAAGAAAAAATAACCTCAACTATACTAATTTAGCTACTACTAATCAGGACAAAGATCTTGGAGTCATTGTGGATAGTTCTCTGAAGATGTCCATGCAGTGTGCAGCAGCAGTCAAAAAAGCAAACAGGATGTTAGGAATCATTAAAAATGGGATAGAGAATAAGACAGAGACTATCTTATTGCCCTTATATAATTCCATGGTATGCCCACATCTTGAAAACTGCATACAGATGTGGTCTCCTCATCTCAAAACAGATATACTGACATTAGAAAAAGTTAAGAAAAGGGCAACTAAAATGATTAGGGGTTTGGAATGGATCCTATATGAGGAGTGACTAAAGAGGCTAGGACTTTTCAGCTTGGAAAAGAAGAGACTAGGGGGGATATGCTAAAGGTATAAAAAATCATGGCTTTGTGGTTAAGGCACTTGCCTGGGACACAAATGATGTAGGGTCAATTCCCAGCTCTGCGGTGGACTTCCTCTGTGACCTTTGGCAAGTCCTATCCGTGCCTCCATTCATTTTCTCCTTCCTCTTGTCTACTTAGACCACAAACTTTTCAGTGTGGGGGCCTGAGGTTGTACTGTGATATGTCTGCTCCACACAGGCAATGAAAGAGTTAATGTTGGCCTAAAGAGCCAATTAACCCACCTGGCTGTACCTGGAGGGTGGGCCAGCCCCAATTAAAGATAAAACCCAGCTGAGGATGAGCTGGCTAATGGCTCGAAAGAGATGAAATTTGAAGCATAAAGGGGCTGCAGGGAACACTCAGTAGCTGCTCTCTTTTTAGTAGAGGGCATAAAGACAGGCAGAAGCTGGGAGAGAAGGTTGTGATGTACTCGCCAGAGCTGGGGACCCCTGCTGGGTAAAAGGTTGCTCGGGGGGCTGTGACGGGGCAGAGTGGCCCCGCACTGGTACAGCAGGGGTTAACCCTTCCTTCCTAGTAGAGGAAGCCACGCCCCGGAAGCTCTGCTGGGCATGCTCCAACTGGAGAACAGATATAAAAGCCTGCAGATCAGCTCAGTCATGGTGGACCGCCAGAGGGGAAGGATGCACACTGCTAGCTCCTGAGGAAAGAGAGCCTGCGTGTCAGGATCCAGGAGTTAGCCAAGCTGAGGCATTACCTGGGACCCTGATGGGGGGCGTCACAGAGGAGAAACAGACCGGAGGACCTCCTGCCCCAAATGAACTGGTATTCAGGGTAGGAAGTTATCATAAGCCTTTCTCCCAAATCTGGACCTTAGCATCCAAAATCTGGGTGCTTAGCATGAACCTCCAAGCTTAATTACCAGCTTGGATCTGATCTCACTGCCACCAGCCAGGAATTTCCAGGGCCTGACTCCCTCTCTGGTCTCCCAAAACCTTTTCTGGGGGACCCCAAGACTCAGAAGCCCTGAGTCTCACGAATTGAGTATTGGAGGGATAGGAAGTTATAATAAACGCAATATTGTCAGAAATGCTAGAACATTTATAGCAATGCGCTAAAAATTGACGGTGTAGCATTTGAGCATGAACCTCCACGTCTGTTAATCACACAAAGAGCTTAGTGGTGCTCATATCACTCGAGTCTCTCGGGCCGCGGAACTTTTCTCATGTGTCCGTTTATTCCTTCTTGTTGCGCTCTCCAAATGACACTTTTCTGAGGGTGAGCGACAAGACATACACTGTAAAGAGGCCTAGGTCTCCACAGCCTAGGATAGGAAAAACAACTGTCTCACTATGTTCTCCTGCTTTGTTCTGGTAATACCAGTCCTGCTCTCGGTGGGTTATACGTGGGGCGTAGTCACTGTACTTAAATCGTGATAGAGATGGCTCACAATACGGCAGAGGCATCGCATGACTATAGTATCCACACCTCTTCCACGTGAGGCTATGATTCAAGGCCTCTAGCTCATACAAGCATTATAAAGCCCAAACCAGATAGAGATATACGCGCGCCCGCCCTTCGATCGTGTGTTTAGACACCTCCATCACAGGAGTGGAAAACCATCAAACAAGGTTGTAAGAAGAACGTAAAAGACAGAGACATAAGTAGTTCTTGCTTATGTCTAAAATGAGCATAGCCGAATTATTGATTCTTAGAGATGAATTGCTGGGCAATTTACCTTCCCCCCTCCTTCTTCCCCTGAGGCTATGCATTCAAACCTAGCCAAGCTAACCCAAAGAGATTTCCCCCCTCCCTTCGTTCCTTAGCCTTAACCAGAGAAAAACCTCAAACAGGTTTTAAAAAGAAAGAAAAAGACAGAAAAATATCTTCTGTATCAAGGTGACAATTATACAGAGTCAATTGCTTAAAAAAATATGAATAAACAGCCTTATTCAAAAAGAGATACAATTTAAACATTCCAGCACATACACATGTAAATACAAAACAAAACCTATAAAAGCCTATTGTTTTGCTACCTTTGTACTTACAACTGGGAAACTGAAGATGAGAAGCTTACAGATAGAAAAAGATCCCCTCTCATAGCTGAGAGCCAGACAAAGACAAAGAACCAAAAAAATTCCCTCCCTTGAGCTTTGAAAAATCCGGTTTCCTGATTGGTCCTCTGGTCAGGTGTTTGGTTCCCTTTGTTAACCCTTTACAGGTAAAAGAAACATTAACCCTTAGCTATCTATTTATGACAGAAGTGACCCAGGAGAACTCTAGAGACAAACAGTGTTAGGGCTGTGGTGATGCTCGGTTTGTTGCAGGCAGATCTCGGCCGAGTAAGGGGCAAGGAGAGCTTGCCACTACCAGGGTTCGGGGCTTGGTGGAGAGGGCACACTTGAATCCCCCTATCCCCTCACCCCCGAACCATGAGGGATCTTACATGGACTCTGGCCACTAGGCCATGCTACCCTGCTCGTAAGGGAGGTTATATGGACTCTGGCCGCTAGGCTGTGCTGCCTCACTCGTAAGGGAGGTTATATGGACTCTGGCTGATAGGTCGCGCTACCGTGCCAGATGAGTGATAGTAGGGAGGAAGGCTAAGAGGCCATCACTGACTGTCCGCAGAGAAGCGAACGTAAGGACTTGAGAGTGGTGAGGCACCGGCATCCCATCCTACCCATGCCACAAAGGGGCACCGGGGTGCCTGGTCCACCACAGGAGCTCTGAGGTAAATGGGAAGAAGCAGACCAGCTGTTGAACCCAAGAGCAGCAGCGTGATCCTGGAGGATGTCAGCAGAGGTCCTCAAAGGCAGGGAGGCCTGGGGAGAGGAACGCTGGAGGATTGCAGCTTGCAGGAACTCTAATGTGAAAGTTGTGGTGGATTGGGAACATAGCCAGGGTCAGGACCAGATCTCCAGGGTGAAGTCCTGGGATGCACTGTTTGTTACAAGAGCTTGGACAGGTGCTGGGGAGAAGGCCTGAAGAAAGGCTACAGCAGGAAGAAGTCTAGGGAAATTGCAACAAAGAACTGGATGGAGCAGTGTTTGGTGCTAGATATAGGGTGCCTGGGCTGGAACCTGGTGTAGAGGGAGATGCTAGGTTCCCTTTCAGCCCCTGCATAAGGTGGTGTGAAGCAACCTCCCTCTAAATGTAAGGGGAAAACGACAATTCAGAGCCATGGGACAAGGTTGTAAAGGCCACTGAGACCAGGATCAGGGGACAGAGACCTGATAGTTTTGGAATTATTTGGATTTCTATTTATTGGACTATTGGAAGTGGTGGATTTCAATGTGACCTGACTGGAGGGCTGAATCATGAGAAAAGGTGGATCACTGTGGAGTTGGATTTACCATTGGCAGGGGGCACTGGGGAGGAGAGCCAGCTAAGCCATGCCCATCCAGAGGAGAGTGCTGGCACTTACCTAGCACAATGGGGTCTCAAGGTACTCCTAGTGTACATATCATAATCTCATTTTTATTGTAAATTTCTTGCATCAAAATCTGCTACAAAAGTGTAGAACTGAAGTAACAGAAAACATTAGTTATGCTTAAGTAATGAATCTCACGTCTGATGTTTTCTGAGTAGGATCTTTGTAATGTTTGCTTCCTACTTTGGGCAGTGGTAGATTGAGCAATATGCTGCCCAGGTCTCAGAAAGGGCAGGTGAGGCACTCCTCATTGAAACTATGTCCTATGTACATAAGGAAATGTGTTATATCTGTGGTATATTGGTTTGGAATTTAACACCCTACTCCTCCCCACTCTACTACCTGAGTACTTATTAACTGATTCATCTCATTTGCCAGCAAGAAGTGACAAGCATCCCGATTAGTTTTGGTACAGAGACAATAAGATTTGATTACATGCATCATAAATAGATGTAGATTTTTCAACAGATCTGAGCAGAAGCATGGATTCCAATTTAACCCAGAACCCCATCTTTAAAAATGAGTCTGGACCTGCAATATTCCAGACTGAAAAGGGAAATTTCCAAAATATCCACTAGATGTCAGTATGGTTCTATAAAATGCATTGAATATGAGCTGGTGGGATCAACTCACTAACTTTATGTGAAGACGGTTCTTTCCTATATTAAGTTCTTCCAGCCTTCCACACCATCGACAAAACTCCCTTATTTACTTGTCAGTTCTTACTGTCATATCTAGAATTTATGAAACTGTGATGTAGCAGAAAGTGTCAATTTCTCTCAAAACTTTATATTCATAGAAATCTCATGTGCCTCTTCCTAAGAAAATTAAATATAGCCAAAGTCTTCCAACATCTCAAGGGCCAAAATATTGTGGGGAGTAAGGATGTCCCTTTCCAGGTTTTGTTTGAATTTATGGGCATTGGTCTGTTAATAGGCCCTGACCTGCCAAGACTTATGCATGTGTTTTAATTTTGTGATCTATGAGCAGTGATCAGACTACGACAATACTCACAGAGTGAAATCCTGATCCCATTGAAGTCATGTGATGTTTTATGAAGTTAATGCTAACTTATCCTTATTAGATCACATTCAGCATCACTTAGTGGGGAAAAATATCTTTAGGAGCTCTGCTATTTCTGCTCTTTTTCTCTCTTTCCCTCATCTGTTTCTGTCCCTTTCCCTCTTCTCTGCATTTCATTCCCTTCAGCAGCTTCTGATTCCCACCCCTGGGGTTCACGTTGGATCCTGTTCCTTGCTCTGTCTGGTTAAATGGTCAACAATGAAGCAGTTAATGATAACTCTAAAGCTTAGTCATGTCCCTTTATGTGTTAACACCTCAGCAAAATTAGTAGAATAAGAGGGGAATTGACACTTCCCGGAAACATTGTTTCAGGTTGTCTGAAAACTCAGGAAAACAATACTGCATTGGCTATGCTTGGTTCACGTTTGGAAGACTGTTTGCCAATGTGAGGGCTAGAGACTCCTTTTAAATGGAACATTGGATTCTACAATATCTTAGTAAGCCGTGCGGACACATCAAGAGGGCTAGGTGCTTGACTCACTGTGGTTTTAAAGGCAGTTAGGTGATTAAAGGCCCAAAAGTAAAACATTTTAATTTTTTGCCATGTGTTGTAGCCATGTTGGTCCCAATATATGAGAGAAACAAGCTGTATGAGGCAATATTGCTTACTGGACCAACTTCTACATATGAACGCCCATACTGGGTCAGACCAATGGTCCATCTAGCTCAGTATCTTGTCTTCTGAGAGTGGCTGGTGCCAGATGCTTCATCAGGAATGAACAGAACACGGCAATCATCAAGTGATCCATCCGCTGTCATCCACTCCCAGCTTCTGGCAGTCAGAGGCTAGGGATACCCAGAGCATGGGATTGTATCTCTGACCATTTTGGCTAATAGCCATTGATGGACCTATCCTCCATGAACTTATTTAATTCTTTTTTGAGGACAGTTATAGTTTTGGTCTTCACAACATCCCCTGGCAATGAGTTCCACAGGCTGACTGTGCGTTGTGTGAAGTAATACTTCCTTATGTTTTAAACCTGCTGCCTATTCATTTCATAAGGTGACCCCTAGTTTTTGTGTTATGAGATGGAGTAAATAACACTTCCCTATTCCCTTTCTTCACATCATTCATGCAGGGCCGGTGCAACCATTTAGGCGAACTAGGCGGTTGCCTAGGGCACCAAGATTTGGGGGTGCCAAAAAGCGGCACCCCCCCAAAATTTTTTAAATGGTTGCAGCGGCCGCTGCATAGTCTGAGCTGCCGGCAGCAGCAGCTGCCTGCAGCCCGGCAGCTTAGGGCGCCCCCGGGGTCAGTGCGCAGCCGCGGGAGCCCAGATCACCCCGGTCAGGAGGACCGCAGCCCGGGGCGCTCCCGGGTCAGGGAGCTGCCGCCGCGACCCTGCAACCTGGGGTGCCCCCCCCCGGGGTCAGGGAGCCGCGGCTCCAGTGGACCTGCAGCATGCATGCCTGCGGCAGCTCCGCCGGAGCCCCGAGACCCGCACGGGGGGCGGCGAAATGTCCCGGCGCCTAGGGCATCAGAAATCCTAGCGCCAGCCCTGCATTCATGACTTACATACCTCTATCATATTCTGCGCCCCCCCTTAGTTGTTTCTTTTCCAAGCTGATTAGTCCCAATTTTTTAATTTCTCCTCATATAGAAGCTGTTCCATACCCTTAGTCATTTTTGTCTCTGTACCTCTTCCAATTCTAATATACCCTTTTTTTTTTGAGAAGGGGTGGCCAGAACTGCATGCAGTATTTAAGGAATGGGTGTACCATGGATTTAGATAGTGCCTTTCCTAATGCTTCCCAACACTATTAGGTTTTTTTACTGTTGCTGCATATTGAGTGGATGTTTTCAGAGAACTATCCACAATGAATCAGTAACAAGCTCGCTTGGAACCCGTCATTTTGTATGTGAAACTGGGATTATATTTTCCAGTGTGCATTACTTTGCATTATCAGCATTGAATTTCATCTGCCCTTTTTTGCATAGTCACCCAGTTTTGTTAGAACTCCTTTCAGTCTTCTTTGTACTTAACTGTATCAACTGGAAATTTTGCCACCTCACCATTTACACTTTTTTCCAGATCAAACAGGTCCCAATAAAAATTCCTGGGGGAGTCATCTATTTACCTTCCTCCACTGTGAAAACTGACTATTTATTCCTAACCTTTGTCTCCTGTCTTTTAACCACTACTGATCCATGAGAGGACCTCCCCTCTTATTCCATGACTGCTTATTTTGCATAAGAGCCTTTGGTGAGGGACCTTGTCAAAGGCTTGCTGAAAGTCCAAGTATCTATCCACTGGATCACCCTTATCCATGTTTGTTTGATGCCCTCAAGGAATTCTAATAGATTGGTGAGGCATGATTTCCCTTTACAAAAGCCGAAAAGAAACAAGTCTTTGAGCTACATGGGCTCGGTGTAAGATCAAAAGCTTGACTTTCACGAACAGAAGCTGATTGAATAACTGACATTACCTCACCTACCTTATGTCTCAAACATTTTAATGGCATGTGTTTTACTTTTCATTGGCTGGAGGAGAAAAGACAGAAAAGTGAAGTGTAGGTGAGGTAAATATGTGTTCAGAGGTTTTTTTTTAATGCATAATTGATACTTTTTTTAAGGATTGTGTTTATGGTTTAGGCTATAAAGCAGAGGACTGGAAGTCAGAATTTTCTCTGCCATTAACTCTCTATATGATTTTGAGGAAGTCATTTAACTTTTTCCATGCTTCACTTTATCCTGGTGTAAGGCACATGCCTGATTTACCTTCCTCAGCAGGCTGATGTGGCATAATGAAATCTCGTCAACTTTGTTGAAATGCATTTGTTGAAATGAAAGATAATATATAAATGCAAAGTTTTAGAGGGACACAGACAACTTAAATCACATTTCTCTCTGAAATTGTGCGGCTACTTTTGTTACAAGTGACACCTGAAAGCACAAAGAAACGTTTTTCCTTTTCAGTTTTTTACTTTGTGTGTTTGGCGGCACTTCATGTAAAATCAATGTCATTGTATCTCTTGTATAATAGTCACTTCCCCCTGCAAGGATCTTTCCCACAGTAATATGTTTTAAAATAGGAAAGTGAGATTGAAATCTCAAAATTTGGCAATGGAACTGTAACATGGAATGATACTTGAAGCTCATTCTTTTAAAAAGTGACTAGATTTTCCAGGTAAAATATTCCTTAAAATATTACACTCTGTAATTAACACCTATGTTTGGCTACTATCCTGCCCTCTACTAAAAGACTCTATTAAAAATTGCTTCAGGGGATTTCAGTGATGCCTGAAGCAGAAACCAATGAGTTAAAGTCAAGCTGCTCAGCCCAAACTATATCTATGAGTATTATTCATTTTCAGGCTCAGGGGAAGGAGAGGGGAAAAAAAAATAAACATCTAATACAGAGTAAATCTCTGATACAAACGAACAAGCACAATTAAATGGAAGGGGGAGAGACACCAGACAAGGAGAGAAGCATATAGGGGGAAGTGCTGAAGATTCCTTACACTTGCAATACATGTGATTCATGTTGCACAGGAGGTCTGGTAGGAACACACAGAGCAGCACTGTACCTCAGTAGATGTGGTCTTTAGTCTAGACTTTGCCACTGACTTTCCTGTGATCTTGAGCAGGTTTCCGCCAATGAAGTGTGCCTCAGTTTCCCCTTTAATCTGTCATATCGATTTAGATTTTAAGTGCTCTGAGAAAGATGGTCTCTTACTATGCACCCAGGAAAATGGGGCTTCAAACTTGCTTTAGGCCCGTAGGCATGACTCTAATACAAATAATAATATAACAGCAGAATCCAACGCACACTGTTCTGAGTGTTCTTTTTAAAAAGACCCGACTAAGCAATGCTGCTAGGAGTCATATAGTGCTATTCTTTAAAAAAGGATTGTTTCAAAACTAGCCAGCAGCTTTAAATAAACCCTACAAAAATAGAACCCTGGTAGCAATCATTACACTTACATGGTTAAGGACATACATTTGCAGAAGAAAATTGTAAATTGCCGAAGCAAGTCCTTGTGGTTTTCAATGCTGCTTCTCCATTATTTTTCTTTCTATCTATGTTTGAGCATTCTCATAAAATCAGATCTTGTAAATTCAAACCGGTTCCACTTTTCCATTGAGATGATGGAACCAGTTCAGATAAAGAACTGTGCCTTTTAAGAAAGCCATTGCATGATTGGCACTGTTTAGTGTCACATTCTGGGGTGCAGTGTAGACCAATGCAAGGTTGTGTCACTGCCTGCCCTGTAATCCTGAGTGCTTCTAATGCCCGTATGCTGCAGATTGCAGCCCAGACACCAACAGCCAGCAGAAAAGTATGCAGTTCCCCACGTGTCTGTGTACTGTGCAGGCCTGGTTCAGCTCGCTGACTCCAGCAGCCAGCCTACAACACAACAGCCCCATCCTGGGTCTCCACCAGCCTTCGTTACTACTTGCAGGGTGACCCAAATGTATCCCCGCCCCAAATGTCACCAAAACTACGTGCCCTAACAGGTCCAGCCCTCTCCTGGAACACTCAGAAGCAAAAAGTTCTGTTGCTCCTTTAAAGAGACAAAATCCCAGTTTATTTAACTGGAGATAACAATCACTTTGGTGCAAACATGGCACTAGACTGGTTAAAGAGGCTTTAAATGAGTTCAAGTGCAAGGAATAAAGACAAAATGGTTACAAGCAAATAAAAATAAAATATGTTTTCTAGTGGTTAAGACTTAACAAGCTACAGTCTTGATTCAAGGTAGATTTCTTACCAGTCTATTTCTTTTCAGCCATGGCTGACTGTCTCCCTCTGTCAGGACCTTCCACAGAAGAACAAGGGGCTGGTTTCCCCTGTCTTCCTAGATGAAAGGTCTCCATCTTGTCAGGTTTTTCACTTGCATTCAGTTCCCAGCGATTTCAACCCCTTTCCTTGAAGGATCCATCTTTCTCATCTTGCAAGAGTTCTGGCCCCTGGTGATGGATGCCAGGATGGCCTCTTCTCTCTCCTTATCTTCCCAACTTCACTATTCTGTCCCATACTCAGGATGATCTGTTCTTCTCTTTCTATGGACTTCCCACCTTGCTGCTAATTTGTATGTAAATGGGGCTTGCGTTATTTTTGGTCACACCTTGCTTAATTTCATTGGAGATAGGTAGAGAAGATGTAACGTAGCTATCTGGGGAAAACCTGTTTCTCCCTATGTTTGGACAGAGCCATTAAAGCATAATATCAGTGAGTATCCATAATTCATCTTATAGTGTTAGTATATACATTTCACAATGATATCAGTCACCAGTGTGATGTTAGCTTTCCTAAAAGACCTTACTTGATTCGCTTTTATATTACTACATACAATCAGCTGATTCAATTACTTATGATTTGAGATTCAGCCCTCTTGTCTTTCTAGTTAAGAGGCTATCTCCCCCCTGGCAAGGTTGATGGCTTTGTTTATCTTTTATGCAAATGTGCTTTCATTGTCTCCACCTGATGATCAAGCTGCTCAGACAAAAAATACACATTCCATTGTCTAGGGCAGATTGGGCTTATGCATTGCTTGCCAAACACATTGTAAGAATATAATTCTAGCACATCTCCATAACTTCACTGCATCCATACATCACACAAGAATATTAATAATCAGTGTTAGTTTTCCAATGAGATATTATATGCCACCTTTTTGCGGATATATCATGACAACAATACATTAGGTGTAATATGCACTTCAGGGCTGACAGAGCTGTTGACACAGAGTGGTGAACCTCCAGTGGGCTACTGCATCTCAGTGGGCAGTCTCAGCAGAGCAGCCAAGGACTGCTTTGATATCAGCTGACTCAATCTTCACCTCAGTGGTCATAGCTAAGGCACATTGAAAAGGAAGAGCAGAGCAGGAAAGACTGTGCTTTTTCAGCCAATGCTGTACCCGGCTTTATGGAGAGACACAAAACCCCTTTAATTTTATGAGCTATCAACTTGACACCTTCCATGAGCAAATATGCATAATCCTTACACTTTGTGTGAACCATCTGCCATTATTACTCGTATTGCAGTGGTGCCCAGAGATCCCAACTATGATCAGAGCCCCATTGTGCTAGGTGCTGTACAAACACATTCAGAGATGGTGCCTGTCCTGAATAGACAAGACAGACAGGAGAAAGGAAGGATTACTAGCCCCCATTTTACAGAGTGGGAACTGAGCTATGGAGAGCTGAAGTGATTTTCTCAAGGTGACACAGGGATTCTATGGAAGAGCTGGGAATTGAACCCATCCAGATCTTCCACTCCAGTACCTTATCACAAAATCCATCATTCCTCCCTACCAAAAGTCATCAGGGAAATGAGCAAAATCCTTTGAGTTTTGAAAATGTGCTGTTAGCCATTTTTCTTTCTTCGTTTTCATGTTCAACTTTTCCTGACACCAGCTGGAACTTTGAGCGGAAGTAAACCTGCACCAGAGGCTGCTCTTCTAAGATTTTTGAGGGAGGTTTAGACAAGAAACAGTGACACTTCTGAATTTTCAGGTGCATAATTTGAACCAGACCTTGGGGTCTTTTAAATTCAACCATCACTAATTTTAATCAGATAATAAAAAATAGACTACTCAGAGATGCACATTTATAAAACGCCCACCATATTATTCACAAATCAGTCAAGCGTGGTTTTAGTGTCTGATTGCACAGCACACGTGCACATTCATATATGCTAAAAATAGCATGTCAGTGGTGGTTCACTTAACCCCTACAGACCAAATTGCCCATATAAATAAAAGCTGAGGCATTTTGGAGACAATGATTTGAAAATGCAGTCCAGCGGGGCTTACTCAGATCATTGTTCTTTTGCTTTTACTGAGGCTTATGCTGCAAATCACTGTGCCAAATCATCCCAGTGGGTTTTTTATTGGGGAAAATAATAGGTTCTGCAAAGTTAATGTTCTTCTACTTGACTATTAGAGAGGGTTTTGATATTTTGAAGTAGTGCACTTCTGTGTGACTCTCTTACAGATGTAATTTTCCTTTTTTGTTTCTTTGTGTTGGAAATTGGAAGGGGGAGAGAGACTCTTTGAAAAGATTTATGATAGAAGTTTGCTTTGTAGGAAACTTCACTGTAGAATAAGATGAGGTAAAATTTCAGATTGTGACCAAAGGCTAAAAAAGAGAGAGAGCTCAAATCAATAACACAGTAGGTGCCAGCCATTTGTAAACTCTATTTTCTCATTCAGGTACCATCTAGCATCCTATTAGTTTTGTGCTTTGTACAGGGTTTGACTCTGATAGATGAATGGCAGAGATTTCAGTACTTTTATCAGCAGAACTTTGTGTCTAATGCTAAATATAAATCAAATCTGAATGTGAACCCAATATGGATTAGTCAACATTTCCTTAGCCATCCCCCAGTCTCTAGTGGCTTTCCACCTGACTGATAACAGGCTTAATTACCTTATTTTTTTAAGATCATCCTAATAAAGAATGTTGGCTTGGGATTTCCAGATCTCTTAGGCCTATCTACATGGAGAGTTTAATCTGGTTTGAAAACACCTGTGTCCACATGACACAATTCATTGTTACATACTGACTTTGCATTTATCGTGAATTCTGGAGTCCTCTTTCAAAATGATCCACCTTGGCTGTGAATTGAGATAGTGTGGTCTGCTTCAGATATTGCTGCTGCAAAACACTTTGGCACTCTTCCAGTGACTATCCCACGCTGCTTAGCAGTCACACACAACTCACTTGCCACTTTACACGTGTGGCCTCCCCTGCTCTGGAGTCAAGTTGCCCAAGATGTACTCTCCCTGCCTATAAACTGTCACACAGCCAAATTTTGTCCATTTGCTCCTGGATTCCAGTTATCACAGTACCTTAATACCCCAGAATCCCTACAACATGCCTCAAGCAGCTGCTTGGTGCTGGGCTGGGACCTGGGTCTCATCACCACCTGGGGAGAAGTGTCAGCGGTGGAAGCTATTGTGACCAGCTATCAGAATAAAGTCCTTCTTGTGGATGCTGGTCAGCAAATGTCCATGAGGGACCATGACCAGGACACTGAGCAGTGCTGGATAAAGAGCAAACAGCTTAGGACCACCTACATTAAAACTAGGCTTAACAGGAAAATATCCAGCAGGCTACCTGTAACCTGGCCATTGTTTTTATCAGCTCTGGACAGGAGTTTACACATCTCCATGATCACCAAACCCAGGAAGCTTATGAAGCCTGCTGCTCACTCCACCTCCACTGCCTACCCCAAGAGATGACCAGCAAAACTCCTCAGAGGATGAGCCCCAGGAGCCAGTGTAGAGACGTCCCTGGAAAGCCAGGATCCCTGATTCTGGCTAGGTAGAAAGGAAGTTTGATTCCTGCCCTGCAGAAACCAGCCCTGATTCCCAGTCAGCAACACAGACCGGGACTGAAGAGTTTGATTCTACGGAGGGGAACCTTTATAATTTTTGTAATTAATATTTGTTTTAATGTATTATTATTGCAACACCCCATTCTAGCTGGGTACCCCTGGCTGCAAACATTGCAGGCACATCTGTTCTAGAAGCCTTTCTGAGTCCTTGGTCCATGTCTCTCTCACTCTATTGGCTCACTCAGTCTGTTTGAAAATGTCACTCTCCAAATACATCTTTCCCACATGGCAGCTACTCTGGCTGGGCAGTCAGCCTCTGTCTCCTACTAAAGCCCTGACTATTGACCATTTTCAGGCCTGCACTGTGTCCATGCACCTATTTTCCTTTCCTCTTCCCTCAGCTGTCTTGCCTGGCAAACACTATCCCTGACCCCTTCCCCGATTCCATTCAAAATGGCAGGTGGCCGCATGGCATAGCTGCAGCCTTTACTCCACACCACTCCTGCAGCAGATTTGAATAAGGGAAGCATTCTTTTGTATGAAATGCAAAAGTTTATTAAAACAGTGGCTACAGGAAAATAAGTTTAGATAGTGTTCTCACTTTACATGAGGTAGACATGGTCACTGCATATCAGTAAAGCTACAAAAAGTAAGTGCCCTGTAACATCCATTCTTACAGATTGGAACCAATGAATGCTTCTGCCAATCAGTACAGACCCCATCTATTTTCCTCTGCCCTTTTCCCGACAAGTCTGCAGGTGAGAGAACAAAATCTAAGGCTGAGAAATTGCAAAATTTGTGTTCTGAGATTGAGGAATAACTGCATGGCCTTGACCCTTCTATCCTCTCCCCCAGAATAGCTTGTGACTCCCTTCCACTCCTGCAACACTTCTGGGAGGTGACTGTCTTGGTGAATAACTTCACAATGTATCTCGCTCATCTGCCCTTTGCCTGTTTGAATAGAGCCATTCTTAGCCTCCTAGTCCCCCACCTCAGTGTAATGTCATCCAGAGTGAGGATAGCCTAAAGAGAATGTAGAGGGGGGTTCTATCCAGCTCACCCATAGATCCTCATTAACCTCTCCTCCACCATATAAGTACCCCAAAGGCATAGCAAACCTGCAAAGCCGGACTGGGAATGTAATTCCCACCTGCAGACCAAGAACATATCTCCTTACACATCTCGTCTCCCTCCACTCCTTCCAACCTCCAACTACAATGCACAGCTGCAAAACCATCCAGCCCAATGCACTACCACTTACCATCTCTGAGGGTCCTCTCAGATTGGGAAGAATCTCAGGGAGGGAAAGCCAGAAATGCACTTCTAAGAAAGAAAAAATATTATGAACAATAACCAATTTTTAAATACTCCCACAGCTACTGGCAAGACCCTCAAGGGCCTTTATCAATGGCTGAGGGGGAGGAAACAGAAAACTTGTGCTAAAAAGATTGTGCCTATTTATTCTGAGCCTCTTCCCTCCCCGCAAAAAAAACCCTCTGAAAAAATGCAGAAGTTGAGGCAGTATCTAAAGATGGAGAGGGAATCCAGCAAGGAGCTTTCCAGGGAGACTGGTGCAGTGGCAAAGTGTGGCAGATAGAGAGAAAGCATTGCCATGGCCAAAGACCATTTGGAAAAGATAGGAAGAAGAAGAAGCAGGTGCTGGAGGCAATACAAAGCCAAAATGCAACACATAACTTTTAAGGCAGCAGGGAAAGCAGTACTGTAAACCAGCACCCAGCCATATTATATAGCCCTTAGTCAGTATAGGCTACTGAAACACCCCATCATACAGTATAGGCTACTGAAACACCCTGCAGCATTGCTTCTAAAGGCCATTCCCCTCTCAGACCCCAGCTTGGGGCACTGGTAAAAGTGATACCTGGGATTCCAGTTCTTTTGAGCTCTCTGTCACCCCTGGTATCTTCAAGCCACAGCACTCCACCCCAGAATCCCCCATGAACCAGAAGAGGCAGATCCAAGATGTAGACTCATCTGTGACTTTCAGCCCTCCTCCCCTTGCCCCATGCCTGTGCTGCACTGTTGCACATCGCTGTTTTGTTTCACTGCTGTTCCAATAAAAGGGTTCTGTGTAGTTAGATGTCTGTATGGCACACATGTATTGATGGTTAAAGTAATTAATGCAACCATTAGACAACAACCAAAAGAAGCAACTGATTTTTCAAAAAAAATTAAACAAACCAACACTCCCACCCCTAAAATTGATTAACAAAATCCACTTCTGCTTTAATAACATTGTATATGCGAGGGATTTATTTTTGAGACTTTTATTCAATGAACTTTCCTTACAAGTGTAGGAGACTGTTCAGGTAGTTGGTATTAGCACTTTAACAAGAAATTATTTAATATTTGAAAATATTATACAATAGAGTGTGTGTGTAGCAAGAAATAGACTTTTCTGTCAAATCTCAAAAATTCTGACTCTCTACTGCAGCAGTTCTCAAACTGTGGGTGGGGACCCCATTTTAAAGGGGTTGCCAGGGCTGGTATTAGACTTGCTGGGGCCTGGAGTCCTGGGTCAAAGCCAAAGCCTGAGACCCACCACTTGGGGCTGAAGCCGAAGCTCGAGCCTCACCATCTGGGGACAAAGCTCGAGCTTCACCACAACCCAAAGGCTTTAGCCCTGTGTTGCGGGGCTCAGGCTACAGGCTCCCAGCAGAGTGCTGAGTTCTACCTCTGTGGGTCATGTAGTAATTTTTGTTATCAGAAGGGGATCGCGGTGCAATGAAGTTTGAGAACCTCTGCTCTACTGTATTCTACCTAGTAGAAGCAAATTATTTTGGCCACTCAGTGAAAGTAGAGAATATCTTGAAAGCTGGTGTTTGTAGAGATAACATATAGTTTGGAAAAAATACATTGATCAGAACCATTTATTGTACAGAAAAAGATGCTTTCTAAATGTTTGATGTGCCATTGTGAAATGAACTGCTAGGTTCAGTCCCAATCCTAATTGAGCAGCTTTTCACATCACAAAAAACACCACCATGATTGTCACAAATTATCAATCTTCATGTCAGCTTTGGTAGAGAGGTCAAAAATTGAATGGAATACATTCTTGCCAGTACAAATTATCCCTGCAGGCCATTGCTGTGCCACATGCGCAAGCATCCATTTGGGTAAACTGACACTGTTGTCAGCATTGTTTCAGTTCCACGGACAAATTAAGAATAATAGTTTCCAATATTGTCAATCAAGCTTCATTCAAATGCCTTAAATTCACTTCAACAAAGGCCCTGTCTAAATTCAGATGTAGCACTAATTTAAATAATTTGGTTTCTAATGTGTTGTCTAAACACACAAGTTATACTTTACCAATATAGTTAGTGTGGTACAACCCTCTTAGGCCTTGTCTATACTGGCAAGTTTCTGCGTAGTAAAGCAGCTTTCTGTACACACTGTCCAAGCCACTGCCAAGGTGTACACACTGCCAAGCCACTTAGTGTGCAGAAACTGTGGAGTTGCAGTGCTGTAAAAAAACACCCTGACGAGAGGTGTACAGCTTTCTTCACTGGGGCTACAGCATCGCAGTGCCGGTGTAGATGGCCTGGTTGATTACAGCGCTGCAATTGGTCTCCAGGAGGTGTCCCGCATGCCTGTTCTTGCCTCTCTGGTCATCGGTTTGAACTCTACTGCCCTACCCTCAGGTGACCAACTGTGAGCCTCACCCCTTGGGAATTTTGAAAGTCCTCTTCCTGTTTGCTCAGTGACACATGCAGTGGTCTCAGTGCATCTTTCCAGGTGACTATGCCTGCTCCACATACCAGGTGATCCCCCACTTGGAGCAATGCCGAACTGTTGGAGCTCATCAGCATTTGGGGAGAGGATGCTGTCCATTCCCAGCTGCTCTCCAGGATTATGGTACCTATGGACAGATTTCATGATGCATGACAGAAAGGGGCAATGACCGGCACACACTGCAGTGCAGGGTCAAAGTGAAGGAGCTGCGGAACGCCTACCATAAGGCACAGGAGGCAAACTGCTGCTCTGGTGCTGCACCCATGAGCTGCCAGTTCTACAAAGAGCTCTAGGAAACTGTCTTGGAGATACTGGGCAATGCACTGCAGGTTCTTTGGCAGAGCTGCTTTGTTTCTTGCCCCATTAATGGTAACTGTCTTGCTTCACTCTGCCATCATGTGGTGTGAGGGGGAGAAGAGACCATTGATGCACACAGGCGAGCTGCATAAAGGCCAGGGTGAAAGCTGCAGTCTTGGAGAAGACCCTCCCTTGATTCTTTGCTCACCCTCCGCAGCAAGGTATCTTCCTTAGCGAACACAGCCTGTGGAAAATGTGGGGACAGGAATGATTATAAGCTTCTTTGCCCCCTACAGTGTTGGCTGTCCCCAAGAGCCATGTGCCCAGTGTACAGTAGGGTCCTGGAATACTGATTTCCCCTGCCTGTGGCTACTCACCATTTTGGGGGTCTTGTGGCTCACGATTGCTTGCCTGGGGTCAGCCAGTTAGTGACAGGTATGTGAATAGTTGCTGTGTTTTAAATCACTGAATCAGTGGCCTGTGTTTTGCAAACAATACTGCTTTTGTAAAATGTTGCATTCTGGCTCCACAGAGATGAACTTGCGAGCTCAGCTTCCTTCTTTGTTATTGCCGGCTGAACAGCTGTGTAGAATTAGAAAGTGGCCACGAAGAACTAAAGAGGACTTTCTGCGTGATGTCATTATGGACTATGTGGCTGAAAAACAAAAATTGAAGGAGTAGCAGGACAGTGAGAAGAGGGACTGAAAGAGAACACAGAGCACCAGAAAGAAGCCATGGAGCGGCTCTTAAAAGTTATGGAGTGCCAAGCGGACACGCTCCAGGAGCTACTAGCACTGCAAATGGAGCAGCTCCATGCCCACCCTCCCCTGCAGCCGCTGTCGCAAAACTCCCATGCGCCCCACAGACACTGTCAACACACTCTTATCAACCTCCTGGCTCCAGTCTGTACCTGCTGCATTCCACTCCTTTCCCATCACAGTCCAGCCCTGCAGACTCCCAGTAACCATTGCATTCAACACCGTCCCTCGGCAGTTTAGCCCTGCTGAAGTACAGTATCCACTGCACTGTACTTCAAGGGACAAGGTTGCATACAATACCTGGACACACCAATCTTTAATCGTCTTGGGACCCTACCTTCCCTCATCCCCCACAGTGTTGATGGGTTTTTTTGTACCTCTCCTCCAGTTGTTTTTTAATAAAAGAATTGTTTTAGTTTGAAAGCAATCTTTACTCCATTAATTGAAAGCAAACAGAGCCCTGCAAAGCAGTTTCTTAAACCTTCGTAGTACATTGTCTGCACCAATCACAATCACTTCTTAGCCTTACAAGCACTGCACTCCTGAGCATAGCAACAAATATTAAAGGATTTCAGCTTCAAATTGGTGCCTCAAGGTATCCCTGATCCTTATGGTCCTGTGTTGTGCCCCTGTAATTGCCCTGATTTCTGGGTGTTCAATTCAGCTTCCAGGAGTTGAGCCTCAGCAGTCTAGCCCTGAGTGAAGCTTTCACCCTTCTCGTCACAAATATTATGGAGTGTACAGCATGTGGCTATAAGCATAGGAATATTGTCATCAGCCAGATCCAGCTTCCCAGAAAGGCAGCACTAGTGGGCTTTTAAATGGCCAAAAGCACACTCAACAGTCATTCTGCATTTGCTCAGCCTGTTGTTGAACTACTCCTTGCTGCTGTCAAGGTGACCTGTGTATGGCTTCATTAAGGGGTAGGCAGCGTCTCCCAGGATCATAATGGGCATTTTGACATCCCCTACACTGATCTTCTAGTCTGGGAAGAAAGTCGCTGTCGCAGCTTCCTGAACAGGTTAGTATTCTGAAAGCAATCTCGTGTTGTAGCTACCATGCATAGCGAGATCAGTGTTGAATTCCTCTTACCTTTGTAGTTTAAGGAATAACTCCACTGCCACACATGATGTGTTAGTGAGAGCAAGCAGCAGATTGATCAACAGTGCGGGATCCGTTCCTGCAGCCTGAAGAGGCAGAGCACACAGTACACAAACTGTTGAAAGATGGCGTCAAATGTGGACGGAAGCACAGGGATTGCTGAGATGTGAAATAATGCATCACAGGGCATTGGGACAGGATCTAGGATGCCCCGCCTTCCTCTCTGCCTTCCCACAACTCTTAGCAGCAGCACAAGAAGAGATGCTCTGTGGGATAGCTGCTCAGAGTGCACTGCTCCGAATACCACTGCAAGTGCCACAAGTGTGAACACACTATTGCATAGGCAGCTGATAGTGGGAACACACAACAGAGGTTTCCCTTCAGGGTTCTCTGAGTGGCACTGTAACTGCCAGTGATGTAACTCTGCCAGTGGCGACATACCCTTAGTGAGAGCACAGTAATACAAGCATAAAAGTGCTTAAATCAGTATAGCTTTTTCCTGTGCTGGAAAGGAAATAAACTATACTCATATAAAGCCCCTTTTATACTATATAACTACACCTGTACCCAGATATAACGTGGTCCTCGGGAGCCTTTTAGGTGAGACCGCGTTATATCGGGTACAGTTCTGGTATGCTGTGCCAGACTAGACTGGCTTCCCCAGTGGTGATTTAAAGGACCTAGTGCTCCAGCTGCTGTGGGGAGCCCTGGGTCCTTTAAATCACGGCTGGCACTCTGGCAGCAGGGCTCAGGCAGTGCTTTAAAGGGCCCAGGGCTCTCTGCAGGGGCCAGAGCCTCTGACCTTTTAAATCCCCTCTCGAGCCAGGCTGCCAGAGTGGATTTAAAGGGCCCAGGGCTCCCCTGCTGCTTTACTGCGTTATCTGAATTCATGTTATATTGGGTCGCGTTATATTGGGTTAGAGGTGTACATCTACTCTGGGGTATGAACTGTAGTCATCAAAATCAACTGTAGTCTATAACTGGCATTGTTATAGAAGTCCCGAAACTATGCAAGACTAAATCAACTTAATTAAATTGGTGAGGCAATGTCTGTTCTATACTGTTAGCATAGCTATGCCAGCAGAACCACCTAATAGAGATACAGTGTATCTGACAGAAGGAGTTCCTCTGCCAGTCTAGTAATACCACCTCCCTAAACGACATTAGCAATGCCAACAGAAGTCCTCTTCACTACGAGTTTTTTGCTTGCATAATTGTGTTGGTTAGGGGGTAAACTTCTTGTTTATTTTTGATGATCCTATCCATATTGGTAGCTACCATAACTTTGTAGTGTAGATCGGGCCTGAAACTTCTTTGCTTGGATATCTTTAGTCTGTATGAAATAAGCTAAATCGATCTTAGTCACTCAAATCAATTTTTCAAAACTGATTTAGTTAGATCAATGCAATTTCTGTGTACAGACCAGTCCCAAATGTAGGTTACTAAATCATACCTCATTATGCATCATCAAGGTGAATTTCATTGGAAAATCAAGTACTGACCTGTCAACAGCTACTCCACGTCTGGGGCCGTAAGCTATGCGAGCATTTAAACCAACACTAAGATCCCTTTGATTACTCCTAAATATCCTAGGCTGTGAGAGAATTCTCTTGAAGAGACAGGAGAGTGCTCTGCAGACAGACACTAGGAAGGTGCCTGCCCAAATCAATTGTTCAGTCAGTTCCTGATGTGAATGATGAAAGGGAGAGAAAAAGCAGCTGCTTTAGATATCTCTGGGCATGGCTACACTTACATTTTTGCAGCGCTGGTAGTTACAGCTGTGGTCGTACAGCTGTGTAGGGCCAGTGCTGCAGTGTGTCCACACTGACAGCGACCAGCGCTGCAGTGTGTCTACATTTGCAGCATTTGCAGCACTGTTGTGAGTGGTGCATTGTGGGCAGCTATCCCACAGAGCACCTCGTCCCATTTT